>NW_028296064.1:0-5000 GCF_964197995.2 Scardinius erythrophthalmus
GAAATATCACAGTATCGTGCTACAGTGCATTCTATCAGTTGCAGTTCAGGCGCCTCCATCCCAAAATACTGTAAAATGTGACGTACATTCACAATCACATCACATGTTGACGCAGAAATAGAGTTACACTCACGGGACACTGCAGTTCACAAAAGTTTATTATTTTTTTATTATGATTTTCTTGGAAAAAAATGTGATATGATATTTTTACCATATCGCCCACCCCTAGTTGTACACAAAGACACACTCACACACACACTCACACGCACTCACACACGCACGCACTCACACACGCACACACACGCATATATACACGCACACTCACACACGCATATATACCGGTACATTCACACACACATATATACACGCACACTCACACACACACACACGCATATATACACGCACGCACTCACACACGCACATACACACGCATATATACATGCACACACACACACACTCACACACGCATATATACACGCACACTCACACACGCGGACACACACACACCGACACACTCACTCACTCACACACACACACACACACACACACACACACACACAAAGCCTAAAGTTTCTATGATATATGAGGTGAGGGGTTTGTTCAAATCACACCAGTTTTGTAAAATTTCATATAAACCTTGAGTGTTTTTCCTTTTCTTTTGGTACTTCTCTTTCTCTCCAATCTGGTCTTTACTGGAGTAGGACGGTGTGTGTGTGTGTGTGTGTGTGTGTGTGTGTGTGTGTGTGTGTGTGTGTGTGTGTGTGTGTGTGTGTGTGTGTGTGTGTGTGTGTGTGTGTGTGTGTGTGTGTTAGTGGATCGGTCTTGGTTTTGCTGAGGTGGCAAAGTGCCGTTTAGTCATTTGTCCATGTCAGCACAAGAAGCTAAAACAACTAAAACTGTTACAAACACACATTTTGCCCAACATTAAAAAGTTTTAAAGCAATTAGAACCAATTTATACAAATACAGTACAATACACTTAGATCATGAGACAATACACAATACTGGGTTCACGAGAACGAGACGATATATTTAAGAAACACTAGCTATATTTAAGAAATCTTCAATGACAAAATATGTCTGGAAAAATAGTCTTTTATTTGACTGAAAGTCACAAAATGCAAAACAACGCAAGTGCATTTTACTTATCATTTAACTAATCTAGGGCTGTCACTAACAATTATTTTGGTAATCGAGTAATTGGTCAATTATTTTGACAGTTGAGTAGTCAGATATTTTTTGTGGTAATAAAAATAGACCTAAGTGAATTAAAATGACTGTAAAGACATATAATCACAACAAAGCAATAATGACTGGTTTACATAAAGTATCAAAAGCAAGTAATTTAATAGAGAAGTTCACATAAAAATCTTCCGAAATCGCATACTTCCCTACATTACAGTAGGCGAAAAACAGTATGTAACTAGAGTAGTATATCCAAATTCACAGTACTCATAAAAGAGTAGGCGAAAAGTTCCTGTATGACCCTAATACTTCCGGCAAGATTCAAAAGTGTGCATATGATGGACACTTTACTATCCCATAAGGCCACAGGAGAGGATTAGTGAATGGCAGTGAAGCGACACAACTGATGCGGGTAGGTAGGTCACATGATAACGACAACATGGCGGATGTGTCTCTGGATTACATTCATAATACATAGAACATAGCCTACTTTTTAGCTCTTCTGAAGCGATTACTTATTCAAAATAAGTAAATACTCAAGATAGTATGATTCCAGATGCAACGCCACTGGTCTGATCAATATTAGCCTGGGTTTTCCCATGCTGCCTTGCACGAAGCGCGATTTTATTCACGCTGCTAGGCAGCCTGGACACCATGGACCAGATTTTCCCCTCAAAAAGGGAACCAATCACAGAACGAGGAGATGACGACGTCTGTGTGACACACCGAAGCAGTTTGTTTATATCTATGGATCCAACATGGCATCAGACGCGAAGTTACCTTTCGATGCAGCCTTAGATAGTGTTCTAAGTAGTTTAGAACGCAAGTTTATTTCGTCTTCTTCCTCGTCGAATTTCTGCCGCTCTACATACGTCATCTGGTATAATTGAAACGATTGGCTATGAGCTGTACAGGCGCATTTGATAGACATTCGTAGCGCCCAATAAACGGCTCTGGGCATTCGTAAACCACGCCTCAAATACGAGAATATGAACATGTGGTTCCCAGTCTCAATGAGAAGAGGTCTGACGTTAGCCAGGCTAGATCAATATAGGCTATGTATCAAAATCAAAGATGGGTTGGTGTGAAGATCAGAAGAGATCATTAAGTGAGAAATAATTGATGGACTGTTGAATTATTGAGATTTTAACGCACAACTGAATGTAATGCAGCCAGGATACAAAACATTTTTCAGGTTTTTGTAGGCCTAGGCAACCTAAAATGTTCTTGTGTAAAACTTTCTTACACCAAAAGTAAAAAGAGGCTGCGTCTCAATGGAAAAGACTAGAAAGTATTTCGACGACTGCTTAATATTCCTCATGTGTTTGAGTGTTAAATTGAAGCTCTGAGGAGCATCTCCCTTCACAAAAGACAATAGATTCAAACATGTAAAAGAAGGGATTTTCTCTTGAAATCAATTCCAAACATTTAAAAGGTTTTTCTCTTCTATTCCGTGAGAGTTTTGTAGCTTTTTAAATCAGTCGAGTGGAGTTAAAGTTCAAGCGCGCGGTGTTTTAACTGCCGTTTAACGGCTAGCCTCGTTAAAACGCAGCACGCGTTGCCTCAGTCTTCACATCTGTTCGTCATCTTAAGCTCACTTTAAGCTTTTATTCCGGCGAAATTGAAATGTATCTTTAAACTTACCCACCAGCGATTTCTTTTCGACAGGTTCCGTTGCCGTGAGAACACCGTGGATTCGGATTCACCTGCGCGCTCGCCCCCGCAGCTGTTACCGTGGCAACTCCCGCGGAGGACCCTCACAGACTGTGATGATGCGTTTTAACGGTCAGTTAAAGTTTTTTTATATTTTAATTTAATTTATTTTTTTACATGTATGTACATTTATAGCTCTATATTTTTTATTATATTACCTTTGCATCAAATTACAAAAAAAACTTGTTAACTGCTGTGAGGTGTTTTTAATACAGCTGTGGGAGTGACAGTATGTCTTTCTTCTCACTGCCTTTATCAATCTCTCTCTATTTTTTTTTTTTTTTTACTATTTTTTTTAAGTTGTGAAAACAATATTGTGGAGTTATTTGAGCAAATGGAAACGAAGAAATATATTTAATGCAGTCTCTCATTCACCTCTATAAGTTTACCCAACTATGATGACTTCCGGCTCTGAGAAACCCGGAAATGTGAAAAGTGTTGCGATGGGTGAGTGATTTTTGTTGATAAGTACTTAAGATCAGATTCTGTGTAAAAGTTAAGATTACTTAAACAAAAAGTTACCTTTAATTACCGCAGTTTATGCCAAAATGCCATTTAAAATCCTAATAAGCATGTGATCCCCTTTAAACATTGGTTTCAAAACATTTTTGTTCCACAATTACTGTAGTAACAACGACTTTACTGTTACTATGGTATTTTGGCACTATGTTTACCATGGTAAATGAATAATTTAGTCTATTTTATTTTCGTTTACGACTGTCTTTAGCAGAATCTCTTTTCCATTTCATTAATGATACCTGAACACATTTTATCAAAAAACATAATTTGTCTCTAAACAATGCAGAAGAGTATCCTGATGTTTGTATAAATTAATTGTAAACAATTTTTTTTTTTTTCATAGTTGAATAGGCTTCCACTTTAAGGTTTTTTTTGGTTTTAAAGAAAATTGTCATAATTGTGTCCCTTACATGAAAGATCAGAAACACATTCATACTTCTTCATAATTCTTTTTCATATTTTATGCATTTTTATTTTGAATATCCATGAAAAAACAAGCTAAACTTCATCGATGTCCTCTGTTTTATTTTCGTAGGCGCTTATTTGGTAAAACCAAAAACACTTGTAAAACGATTTGCGGGACACGGTGTTTAACGCTCTTGAGAGAGTGGATTCTTATAATACTAAACGGTGAACTGGGTTGTTTTGATAAATATTTGATGTCTCATTTATCAATGAGTTAGCAGGTGATTTATTCAATACAACAAGTGATATTGAATAAACACTCCGACAGGCGTTTATCGATGAACCGCTTCAAAAATACACGCATGCAGAATTGAACTGAATTGACTTCAGCCTCACATAAAAGACAGACGAACTTAGAATATCAAGAGCAGAAGAGAATGAATATTGTTTTATTTTTCTCTCTGTGTGTGTGTGTGTGTGTGTGTGTGTGTGTGTGTGTGTGTGTGTGTGTGTGTGTGTGTGTGTGTGTGTGAGGATTTCTCTGTGCCTGCATTATTTGAGTCCATTAAAGCTCTTCTACCTGCCCTAGGATTTGATTTCTGTCCCATAACCAGCGACTGTGACTGGGCATCGAGTCGGCTCTTTAAGACCAGACCACCGGATCGATGGCGCTAGCTTTACCAGGGCACTAACAGCCTCCGCAGTGTCTCCGTTAGATCCACAGGTTTGCACAGGGAAACAAGGGCCAGCTCTGACCCCTGTGGAAGGTCCTCAAGGGCCCTCCTGAAGAGAGGAGGAGCAAGAGTGAAGGAAATTGCTAGTTGCTTATGAGTGAGTACACGTGATTATTGTTATTGTGAGTGTGTGAATGAATGCCCGTGTGTGTGTGTGTGTGTGTGTGTGTGTGTGTGTGTGTGGCGGGGTGTGACTGGTCAGTAAATTGAGATGGTTAATCTCAGATGAGGAGAGTGTATTGGTCCTTCAGACAGACATGTGAGGGCCACTCCACACGGCTGCCCATTTAAGAGCCCGCTTACAAGAGCCCGTCTGTGCGTGTCTTTGAAGAGCTCGACCTTATGTCTGCAATTCACCCCTTTTACACACACACACACACACACACACACACACACACACACACACACACACACACACTCTGTCTGGCTGCACTGCAGCGTTTCA
>NW_028296064.1:12500-30778 GCF_964197995.2 Scardinius erythrophthalmus
ATAGAATATGAAGTATACAGTATGCAGTGCATTATACTTTCCAGTTGTCAATCTGAATATAAATATGGCTTTAATTGTTTGTTTTAAATGTCATAACTTCATACTGTGTTGCATTTACTATTGGCTGTAGATTTATTTGAAATTCTATGAAAGTATATGAAACAGTATGCAATACCCAACAGCAATCAGTTATAGCAATCAGTTTTATAAATATTAATATTAAAATATTTGTATATGTAATGTTTATATTTATTTATTTATTTATTTATTTATTTATAAAGCTCTGTTTACAATATGTATGTATGTATAGCAAAGCAATCAGAGCTTTATATTAATATTAAAATAGTTATATATTTTTGTTGTTTTATATTAATAAGTCTCTTCTGCTCACCAAGGCTGCATTTATTTGTTCAAATATACAGTAAAAACAGTGAAGTATTATTGTGTGTGTGTGTGTGTGTGTGTGTGTGTGTGTGTGTGTGTGTGTGTGTGTGTGTGTGTGTGTGTGTGTGTGTGTGTGTGTGTGTGTGTGTGTGTGTGTGTGTGTGTGTGTGTGTGTGTGAGACAGGTTTATGTGCGCGTGTTTGATTATCACCTACGTCATTCCCAGCAAGCCTTTCCAACAATGAGGGAGAAATAGCCAAACTGTCCTTGAAACACTGGAACAACATGCCCAGTAAAAACTATACAGCTGGAGCTCAAGAACATAAACTCTCCTGGATTATTACACCTCAGAAATTACCGTTTGAATGACTTCAGACTCCCAAAGTTATTGATCGATCAGCACGTGATCTGTGATCAACAGCCAGAGAAATGCCACACGGAGCAGAAGGGATTATGGGTCCTGCGGTCATGATGCTCTACAGCTGACTGAGGCATGATGGGAAAGAATAACACCCACATACACACACATCTGAGCAATATTGATTATCTCCCAGGCTGTTTTACTCATACACACACACTCACAACACACACTCACTCACACTCTCTCACACACTCACAAACACAAACACACACTCACAAACACACACACACACACACACACACACACACACACACACACACACACACTCACTTACACACACACACACAACACACTCACACTGTCACACACACAAGTTATTTTCCATTTTTTCCATATAAAACCATTACAGATAATTCTGCTTAGTAACCAGCAGCACTTCATTTAAGTGTGAACTTGAAAATGTTAAGTGAAAACTAAGTGTTTAATTTATGCATGTATAAATTACAAGTATTACGATCGAAAGTTTGTTACATTTACATTGATTTCTCAAGTATTTATAACAAAGTAGAAAAATATTTGTATTAGCCTTTAGAACCCCGAAATAATATAAATATTGTAGTAAATGTGATTGTATTAAACATGTTAATGTTTCTATATCCTTTATTTTATGTTAGGTTCTGCATCTTTTTTCTTTCTGTGTCTTGGCCTTGTGGGTAATATTTTATATGTGATCTGATGAACTGCACACGAGGCGTTCTCTGCTGACGGACCTTTATTTCAAGTAACTGGTTTCAAGTAAGTATTTTTTTTGTATGGTTTAAGTTTTATATGTAGTTAATGTTTTACACAGATGATCGTATGTCAGTGTCCTCAGTGTGATTCGTCTGATGTTTTCAGAAGCTCACTCTCATCGTGACTCACCTTTCCTTTCTCCCTCGGCAAGACAGAAATTACCCTGAAACTGATTCTTCGATCAATAACAACACACCCGCCAATCAAGCGGGCCGACCCGGGGTTGAGAGCCAATCACCAGCTCAACACACCTCCTGTTTCAAGTGTCTGCTGAAACGGAAACAACAAACGGGAGGTTTACAGGTGTAAAGAGAGGGTTTATACAGCCACAAACAACCAGGCATCATTCTGATGTGTTAAAGGGATTATGGGTGTTAATATTTTCATCTGACAGCAATTTTAAATAGAGATTTGGTCATAGATATAAATCCATCTATATATAAATCTAGATATTATCTAGATATATATCTAGATATAAAGGTACATACATTAGATATGAAAACAGATTTATGGCTGTGTGTGTGTGTGTGTGTGTGTGTGTGTGTGTGTGTGTGTGTGTGTGAGAGAGAGAGAGTGTGTGTGTGTGTGTGTGTGTGTGTGAGAGAGAGACAGAGAGAGAGAGAGAGAGAGAGAGAGTGTGTGTGTGTGTGTGTGTGTGTGTGTGTGTGTGTGTGTGTGAGAGAGAGAGACAGAGAGAGAGAGAGAGAGAGAGAGTGTGTGTGTGTGTGTGTGTGTGTGTGTGTGTGTGTGTGTGTGTGTGTGTGTGTGTGTGTGTGTGTGTGTGAGAGAGTTTGTGTGTGTGTGTGTGTGTGTGTGTGTGTGTGTGAGTGAGTGCATTCACTGATACTAATATGAAAAATGTGTCACCACAAAAAAAATATTGCAATTGATACATTAAAATACAGTATTTATCTATGACATAAAAACATTAGTTATAACATTTTAAATATGCATATATATTTTAAACGTGACATTTTATGTCAGTGAAAACCATATTTAATGTTTAGTGGTGCTTGCTATGTATCCCATAATATATCATCTGTATGTATCATGTATCATCTTCTTGGGTGTATTTTACATGTATTGCCTGCCATATATCAGATTTCTGTGTGGAGTAGATTGGATTTGCTAGAGCTTTACAACTGAAAATAGATAAGAAATTAACATTAATCATTATTATAGTCACTATAATATAGTGTGATTATTATAGCCAGAAGTTCAGCCTGAAGCAATATATATATATATATGCAAGCTTTACAAACTGCAGAATTACATATATACGTATTCAGATAAATTGGGACACTTTTTGGTATTGAGATGACAGGAACAAATTTCCCAATCATCCTGATTTAATCCTATAGTTAGTTAGTATAGATAGTTATATATATATATATATATATATAACTATGTATACACACACACACACACACACACACACAGACACACACACACTAGATACTGACTATTGACACAATGATGCACCCTGAGCTGATATTCCTTCTTATTTTGGTGTCATTTACAGAAATGCCGTGAGAATGAGGCACGAGAAACACACACAAGAACCCACTGTCAGAAATGAAAGTGGACGTCTCTAACTGACCATGTGCAAAAGGTCACGCTTGTTCCCGTGGAGACAGGCCTTTAGAATGCAGCTGTCAATCATAGCTGTTGCTACTGGAAACGAGAGAGTGAAACACATCTAGAAAAACAGAAGAAAGACACACTAGAGTGAGTCCTGTTTGAATGCCTTAGTTTTATCACGTATAGATTATTGCAATTCTCTTCTCTTTGGTCTTCCTTCTAAATTTCTACACAACGTAGTATTGAGCAATTTCTTATTCTTCCGTGATAATGCATATTAAATGTTTTGTCTATTGTTATTATTTTAAGGTGACCTTGAGTTTATAATTTATAAAATGCCTTAAGGGCAGTTGCACTTCATGAAAACATTTTGTATGAAGCACATTTCTGAATCTGCAGCAATAGAGTCTCCGTTTGACTTTGTCCCAGTTTTGTCCTGTAAAGAATAATGAGTTTCCTTTATGTTCCTTTATGTATCAGAGGTCTGATGGTCTTTTTCCGCAGCCGGACCTCATTTTCCCCGTAAGTGAATTCACCTTATTAGTGGCCGATCTCAAGAAATATGATTTGCTCTCTTGAACATGCCACGATATTTCAGGCCGGATCGGGCAGGTGGCTGTCAGACGGCGAAACTTGGCGATAGTTTCCCGTAAAATATATCCCTCTTCACCACGCACCCCAACGCAACCCTAAACAAGCCTGGCACGCGCGGAGCAGCGAGGGGTTAATGAAACGCTGCTCCTTCTTTAATTGAAAAGGCCGCGGTCGTGTTCCCCGCTCAGTTATTGCACGTAATAAGTGGGCTCTCCCGAGATGAACGGTTCACCTGCGCGGAGGTTAATGAAGATCCGCCAAGCTGCGCTCGCTCTGGACATCAGGGTTAACCATTTCCCCCGCTAACTCTGCCCTGCACCCCCGCTCGTTCATCTGGGGAAGGACAGGACAAGATAAAGATGGACGAGGACTCCCGGATGACCACAAACCTTCTTCTGTGGGTGAGCGGATTCTGGAACCGGCCGTCTGTTGTGTTCCATCTTATTTTTTAATGATATTAATGTTTAGTTTGATAATGTTTTTATTTTGTATTTTTAGGGGATTTTATGGTTGGGTAACATGGGGTAAGATGCCCCCCGCCCCAGAGAAAGATATTCCCTCCCCCACACCTTAATTTTCTTCTCCTGACCATAGATGGTACGAAATATCATCTCAGCACTTTTAATGAATGGCTACGCTATTTTTTAATTTTGTCATTTCATCTGAATATCAACATTTGTGAGATTTAGACAGCTGAAACAGTATTGAGGTTAATTGATGTAATTGTGTGTCTCTGGAAAATAGTGTCTAATCTATGACCTTTTTGTGTCTATTTGTTAATGAGGGGTTTGTGGACACGTCAATGTTTTTAGACTTGTGGAGTAAAAGTTATAGTTATAGTTATATTTATTTTTAAGTAAAAATATGAAATTAGACCAGTGGGGGTAAGATGGGCCACCCAGTATTGGCACAGAAGACCCCAAGAGGCATGTTGTTACTTGTGTTAGTATTTTTTAATAATGTAATTAATGGGGTTATTATGTATTTCCATGAATTAGATGTACATCTCAGTCATCTTCGCTTTAATTAAAAACTATAAGTTAGTTGAGTGAAATCATTACATTTGCATTCATAGTGTTGCTATTGTGACATATCTTCAATTAAAATATGGGCAATTTAATGTGTAAATATTAATTTGCCTATATAAGTCACAGAATGATTTTAACATTCAGATGAATCTCTTTTACTTGGATTCTGATATGGGTTACTCTATTCAACTAAGTTGTCAAAATTAAATATAAAAATAATAAAAATATATAAATGTTAATAAGAATTATATAAAAAATATGGGGGGGAGGGGGATCTTCTAACCCCATTTTACATTTTGTTCTACAACTGAATTAGCAAATGTTTCTATTTATTTCCTATAATAACACATTGGCTGATGCATCATCATTCTGCACATGATAAACTTATAGCTAAAAAGTAAATCCATATTGTTCTTAAGAGAGACATGTTACCCCCTACTAATGGTAGTGGTAAGGCCCGTACACACCGGGACGAATATCGGCGCGCGTTATTCGCCAGCGTTTTTCAACGCGTTTTTTGTGTTCACACCCAAGCGATTTTCGCTGACGATGAGCCGAGTGAACATGCAAATTCATTCCCTGACATTAGATGGCGCTTAATACCACTCCATAACAGTTCTCTTTTATCAAGATTTTTGTAGTCGCTGTCGCGTTTGTCATAGTTCTTTATGTTCCGACACCAACGAGACCAGCAGCTCTACATTCATCTTGCCTTGCATCTTCCTCGTCTTATTTCTTCCCGGCAGTGTTTAGACGCTACTCGGCATATATCTTCTTCGCCGTTACGTATGTGTGCTCGGCAAGACCGTTTTGTGTTTGAGCGCCCCCAAGTTGTGTTTTACTGTAACTTCAGAAGCTCCAGACACGTGAGCAAAAGCGCCAATCTCATTGGTCGCGGCGCGTCAAACCAAAAAAACGAACCCGAGGCGTTTTTTCAAAAATGGCGCTTTTACGCGTGCCGTTTTTCGCGTCGGTGTGCACACTCACATTGGCGCCCTTTGTTTAGTCACGAGGCGTTAAACGTCGGCGAATATCGCGCACGAAATTCGTCCCGGTGAGAACAGGCCTGTATTTTATGGTAATTACATTTATGCAATTGTTATAATCCATTTATTATCTTTTTAAGCATAGACCTGAAAATTACATTTCCAACTTAAGCTGTCAGAAATCTTGAATGCTTTGGTTTGAAGACTGGAGTTTAGTCTCTTTTTAAAGACAGGTTATTGCTAAAGTGATAAAAGTTTAAAAAAAATTAACTTAAAAAAAGTTGTTCAATTTTACATATAATGTTAAAAAAAATGCACAAAAATACTATTTTCAATTTTTATATGAAATATATAATTTCCAACACATGTTTTACTCTAAAACTGTTAAAAAATCTAAGCTATAAATCTAAACAAGTTTCAACCCCAGTTTTGAGGTTGATATCTCAAATAATGAGATTTCAGTAAGTATTTAGTTTGGGCACAGTACCAAACGCTTCCACTAGAGGAAATTCATTTCCCATTAATTTCCAATGTGCTCATTTTTGACCGTGAACAATACAAGTGTGACTTTTTTTTTTCAGGACCATTTAACCTTTTTAAATCATGTCCATGATTTTTTCGTAGCAAGTGCCAAACCTTTACCAAGTTTTGTACCATTCATATTAAGTAAAAGTAGAAACATTTAAAAATGGATTTTTTCTGTAAAAAATTATCGATAGAGCACCAGATGGTTAAAGTAGCCAATAAAATAATTAAACTTTCTGAATCATTTACCCTACGGGACAATGCTTTCACGTTTGGTTTGATTGTTTGGCCCGACCCTCATTTGAGAAGAACTGAGTCAGGTTTCTCCCAAGCTTTCTAATTTATGTCAATTTATGTCACATGATGAAGTTTGGGTTCCTTGCCACTATAGCCTTTGGCTTAAAAGACACTTAATATTCAGAAATATTATCGATGCACTCATACTGTCGGATGAAAGCTGAACTTGAACTGAATAATGACTCTTCAGTCTTTAGGAGAGATGCTTTATAACTGAATCGACTGGCGAGTCACTATTATTGGAGATGCTTATAAGCTGAATTGAACTAATTTAATAATTGATGAACTTTATGCAGTTATTGAACTAAACTGAATCAACATTGAACTGAATTGAGCTGAGTATAATAATTTTGACAGCGGAATTTTAATTTGTCTCATTATTTAATGAAGTTTGATCATTATTTTCCTGTTTATTGCTGTGAAGCTGTTTTGAAACAATCTGTATAGAAATAAAGCTGACTTGACCTTTGTGAATTGGTTCAATTGAATGGTTTGAATCAACAGATTCAATCAAATTAATGAAATAACCGCCGTAGAGTGAACTGGCTTTAAATTATGAGTATCTTATAGTTTTTCTTCAGTACAGTTTATAGTGACAGCCAAAAAAAAAAAAACATTTATTAATTAATTGCATTGAAACGGCCTGAAATGGAGCTTGTTTGGACTATTATGACACTCCCATTTAGTTTTACTCATCTTAAACGTTGATTTGATAGTGAGTGGAGGGAAAAGGTACTAATATCACACCATCCCATCTACTGGCATAATTTATTCATGGCCAGAAATGCACTGGAGACATTAGTATTTATGATCGCAGGCCGTGCTTTATTTTCTGGTGGATAAAACCACTCCAGAGGAGGAAACACTTCCTCATTAGCCGCTCGCTCTATTTCCTCCGGTGGATTCTGCACACGATCATTTATTCATGCAGAAACCCCCATCATCTCCTCATCAGCGTGTCCCAAAAGCTGTGGGCCGCAGGACACACACCTTAAAACACTTCAGGGGAAGCGCAGAGGTGATGAAGATGATGAGGAGGTGACAGAGAGATGGAGGGTGTGAAAGCCACTCAGATGGACACGAGGGAAGCCCGGCACTTCAGTGACACTATTGAAATGATAATGGAGAGGAGAATGGAGTTTATGAACTGACCTGAGACATCACCTGACATAAGCATTATTGTCTTCATTTGCTGTCCCTCATGTCGCACTTTCTTTCTTCCATAGACCACTGAGGTCCAGAAGAAGGTCTTTACATTATTTAAGCAGATGCTTTTTATCTGAAGCGGCTTACAAATGAAGAAGAGCACCGGCAATAATTGATACAATTTCTGTGTACAAGTTCTACATGTTTTCCATTCATTTTTCCGGTGTTCGTACTGCTAACAGAGATGACTGTGCCATTATTTCAGTGTGGAAGAACTTTATGACCAGAACAGTCTCTAACCTGGACTCAACTTTACAGTCAAACGTCTTAGTCTGTTGTTGGATGTGGATTGCCATTTTATTATAATTATTACAGCCTATATGTTGTTTTATAGGATAATGTGATGTATATTCTTTATTTCTTTAATTATTTCTTTATTTTGTGAGATTGCATGAAGGATGTGGATAATCTTTTGTTATTTTTTTCTTTTCTTTATTATTGATTTTGTTGTCTATATTGTGTGTTATGATATATTTATTTATTCTGTGAGACTGCATGGATGTGGATTATTTTGTTATTTTCTTTTCTTTATTATTATTATTAGAATTTATATTATGCATTGTAATCTATTTATTCTGTGAGACTGCATTTAGGATATTGATTATTTTTGTTATTTTATTTTGTTATTATTATTATAGTTTATATTGTGTGTTATTTATTTATTCTGTGAGACTGCATGTAAGATGTGGATTATTTTTTGTTATTTTATTTTCTTTATTATTATTATTTTAGTTTATATTACAAGTTATATTTTAATTGTTTATTTTTATTTTTTAATAATTATTATTTTAGTTTATATTACAAGTTATATTTTTTATTTTTTATATATATATATTTATTATTAGTATGTATTATTTCTTTATTGACATTATTATTCTTATAGTTCATATTATGTGTTTTATAGCATTATTTATTTACTGTTTTGAATGTTCTGGCTGCGGTGCAACAAGTCTAAAGCGAATTTCCCTCAGCGGGACAATAAACTCAATGCATGGTGAATGACTTCTGTTGAGGTTTCTAAATCTCTCAGAGACTCGTATTATTATCCACCTGCGTTTCTTGATCCGAGGACAGGCAGTGATGTACAGCACACTATTAGAAGTGTTCGGGGGCTCTGGGCTGATCCTGAACACTATCCCACAGTTCCTCCGAGAGGAGAGAGAAACTAACAGGTTTTTATCTGACACACTGTGATATGACCTCATCTGGGATGAGCTTTTCAATTAAACATGAGTGGAAGTGTGAAATTCCCCCGGTGTCCGGCAATGGTTCGTGTTTGCGCTGTATTTGTATCTCGCTTATTCTTTCAGTTGTTTGTGCGTTTGTGTATGTAAGTTACCATTGACTCAACCGAATCAACAGAGAGGATCAGATCAATGCATGAACATTTTTCGAATAACAATAAGGATCAGCTCATCACATTTTCATTTCTTCTCTAGATCGGCAGAGAGCTCAACGCGAACTATCCAGATCGGCACAGGCGATCAGCTCAACTAATGACAATTTCCTAGAGAAGCAGAGAGGATCCATTGCTTTGGCTGACATCAGCAAGAAAACAGCAATCAGATAACTGAGGTCTGGAATGCTGGGTAATTTTTTTATTTGCCGTTTCAGCTCTCTGAACTCTGAGTCTTCAGAGCAAATCAAAGTCATATTTTCTTTATACTGTATAGGCCTGTTCACACCAAGAACTATAACCATACCCTGGTGAAAAAAAAATATGTTAAGTATACTTGAAGCCAGACTAATTATTAGTATACTTCAAGTGTGTTAATGATTAGTTAACTTAAAGTGTGCTATTTTGAAACAACTAATTTTGTACTAAGTATATTTTAGTAGTAATTAAGTTGTAGTAAAGCATAACTTTAAATGTATTTAGTGTACTTTTGTGTACTAAATTGGAACAACTTTAAGTATATTTAGTATATTTTAAGTATATGCCTGTGTAGGGACTAGTTACATACTTGATTAGTGTATTAAAGTGTACTTTATTTGTGTTACAAGTACATTACAAATTAATTACAAGTGTCTTCGAAACATACAAGAAATATACCGTAAATTTATTAAAAATATATACTAAGTATACTTGCAGCCACACTAATTATAAGTATACTTCAAGTGTGTTAAGGATTAGTTAACTTTAAGTGTGCTATTTTGAAACAACTAATTTTGTACTAAGTATATTTTAGTTGTATTTAAATTGTAGTAAAGCATAACTTTAAGTCTATTTAGTGTACTTTTGTGTGCTAAATTGGAACAACTTCAAGTATACTTAGTATACTTTAAGTATATGCCTGTGTAGGGACTAGTTACATACTTGATAAGTGATAATAAAGTGTACTTTATCTGTGTTACAAGTACATTACAAAATCATTACGAGCAATATACAAGTCTATTATTTTTGAGTAAAAATGATATTCTCCGTAATACCTTTGGCTTAATCCAAATACTACAAATAGCACACTTTGTCTTCAATAACAAATGCACATTAATAAACAAATATTACTTAGCTATACTTTGTACAATATACTTTAAAGCTATAGTAGGTAATGTTGGAGAGCTAGCAAGATTTGAAAGCGGCACCTCTTCTAAGCTCCACCCCCTCCCGTCAGTACTCCGTCCAAAGCTACGCCCCCACAAACATGAACGCGCATCCACAGTCGGAGTCAGCTGCAGGTCACAGAAAAGCAGAGTATTTTTGTCATGTTGGAATAAATATTTTGAAACGATAAATGCCTTTCCTTTACCATTTCAGCATAAACAAGCTATTACTTTTCTTACCTCCTTACATGCTAAATGAATAATGACAATGAATGTGGTATAACACTTTTTTTTATTTTTTTTTTTAAAACGAACAAGAGAGACCTAAGAGAAATAAGAAATAAATATATATAAGAAATATATAAGAAAAGGAGTGTCCAGGGATGGCTGACAGGTCAGGCTTTGCATGAGGCGTCGTCTGCTGTGGTGATCTACTCCTTTGGCAGTGATTTACCTTTAGGAAGAATATCACAATTACACATCTGACAATAATTACAGCATCTCAAAGACACACAAAGAATGACAACAAAACTTTGTTTCCATTTCACACAGTAACAAACATTTCTTCTCGTAGCTAACAAAACACATATGCCACATCACCACAGTTGTCCCGTTTATAAGCAAGATTAACGTCATTTTATCACAATTATAATGCAGACACTTGCGACTATGGCTGTGCAATATGTTCAAAAAGGCATGTCCTAAAAGTCAGCTAAGCAGACCTGTAACGCAACTGGCTTACACCAACAGAGAAGCTAATGTTAGCATTGGGCTAATACTAGCTACAAAAGTAGCTACGTTGCCTAACGTAACATATATCATGGAAATAACAAATCCCCCCGAAGCAAAACAAATAATTACCTGTTCAGCAGAAAGAACGCAACCTCGGCATCGCTTTTCATCACTTTTGCTCCCTCAGTTGTCTCCACCATTCAAATGCTGCAATGTTGACGCGAGTTTGTTCTCTGGCTTTATCCAGTGCCTGTTTCGTTGCAGCCTTTTCTGCCTCCGATTTTCTTTTTTTTAGGCTTTTTATCAGGGCGAGCAGTTACCAGCAAAGCTGGCATTGGTAGATTTTGCTGCATTTTCTCTTCCATTGTGCCGCAAACTCCTGCTTACTCGGTGTAGTGAGCTGAATATTTCCGGGAACGGTGACATGTGATGAGTGCACGCAGGGCAGCGCACGCAGTGGGGCTCGGGCACGAGACATGAAGGCATCTGATTGGTTCTTTACACTCGCACCTAATGGCAGTGATTGGTCAGAGTTTTTACTGTCCTGCAGCTGCTACAGAGGTCAGATTTTTTTCATTCCTTTTTCTGAACACATAATGTATTGACTACTCTCAGGATGGAAGGACCATTTCACCCAGTATAAAAAAAAGTGTTTCTGAACAGGATTACCTACCCTAGTGAGTGAACTTCCATTTTTGGCCATGCAATATAGCCAGTGTTTACTTGGCTGCGTGTTAAACGGCCACTTGTGACATCACAATCCAGTAGCTGCCACTTTCTGTACAGTAGAAAACACATTTTCTTGTGTGTTCCAATGGTGTGATGTTGATGTTAAATTTGTAATGGATTTGTGTTTATTGTACATTGTGCCTATCTTTAACATTGTATAAACTTAAATTAAAAATACTTAAATCACAATTACAAAAGTAGCCATTTGTACACTGCATACTCAAATCTATTTTAAGTAGATCAACATAAGTATGTTTTCTTTAAATACACAAAAACTTAAAAGGACTTGTAGTGTACTTTTTAGAAATATGTTAAAAGTGTGCTTGTTTTTAGCATATTTCTTAAAAGTGTAATTAATCATGTATTTATTACCAATGTAGCCTACTTATAGTGCACTTGTTAGAAATATATTAAAAGTATGCTTGTTTTTAGCATATTTTTTTAAAAGTGTATTTAAGCATACATTTATTATCAATGTACTTATAGTGCACTTGTTAGAAATATATTAAAAGTATGCTTGTTTTTAGCATATTTTTTTTAAAGTGTATTTAAGCATACATTTATTATCAATGTACTTATAGTGCACTTGTTAGAAATATATTAAAAGTATGCTTGTTTTTAGCATATTTCTTAAAAATGTAATTAAGCATATATTTATTACCAATGTACTTATAGTGCACTAGTTAGAAATATATTAAAAGTATGCTTGTTTTAAGCATATTTCTTAAAAGTGTAATTAAGCATATATTTATTACCAATGTACTTATAGTGCTCTTGTTAGAAATATGTTAAAAGTATGCTTGCTTTTAAATATATTTTTAGAAAATATACTAAAGTACTATTATTTTAAAGTGTGTTAAAAGTTGTATTATAAAAATCGATAAAAAGCATGATGCTAATATACTTTTAATATATTTAAAGATAGTATATTTTTTTTAAATATATTTGCAATGTACTATTGAAAAAGGGAATATATTTCAAATATAATAAAGTATACTTTTTTTTCACCAGGGTAAACACGAGTAGCGATGCACCAATACCAATTTTGTCCAGATCGAGTCCGATTCAATACTTTTATTTTTAGTACTTGTCGATATTGATTACCGATTCTTGTATTTTCATTGCATTTGTAATTTTGAAAAAAAAAAATTGGATAGGGAAATCAAAATATTATGAATAATATTAGTTATTCCAGTATCTGTATCAGTACATCCCTAAACACAACTTTAACGATAACAACACAGAGGACCGATGTCATTAAAATCACTATTTTAGAGTTTTTTGTTTTTAAATTAAGCTTGTACCTATTGATTCATATTAGCCACCAATTCAGCAAAACAAAATAAAATAGTTACGAATTGCCATTAGATTGTGTTGGGTGTTCACTTGAACTTTCCAAATGGATCATTTGACCTCAGGAAATCTTCTCTCCTGTCGTTCCAACTTTGATTTGATCCTGTAACCTCTTATTTTGCCCTCTAGATAGTAACTAGTGTGATACCAACCCTTACCACACTGTCTGGAATTGTACATTACTTTGCTGTTGTTCCATTACAAAAGCGTTATCGTGTCAGGTCAGCATACACAAGTACACACACACACACACACACACACACACACACATATGAGATTGGCTCATTATCTCTTCCTCTGTTCAAGCCAGGACTAAAATCTCTCCTTCTCTCATTTGCTAATGAGTCTTGAATAAATACATGACTGTTAGGTGCGTTTGGAGAGGAGCTCACGGTAACCAGGATAGTTAATAAGAAACCAGAGAATTAGATTACAGGATCAAAAAGACGCTCCCTTTAAACACAGGTTTATCAGCGTTACTGACACACACGTCTCGCTTCTTACAAACGTAACTTGAGTTATTATCTGTAGAGTCTCTCTGTCTGTCTGACGCTGATACGCAGGTTAAGTGCCAAGGATAGAGAAGGAGAAGGAATGTTTAAGGATTAATCTCTCAGGGAAGAATAAATTGTGTCCTAAATGATGCCATTAATACACTATGTACTTATGCTCTATGTACTCAGCCATGTAGTGTATGAATTTTATAAGGTTATTTTGTTATTTAACATTGGAGTCTCACAGTCCCTCCCGCTAGATTAATCGTTAAAAGATCGTGATCTCAATTCAAACACTAACGAGATCTTATTCTTAAATGACAGTGATTCTCCTGTGTCTATTAAACCTTTGACAAGTGCGATCACAGCGAACATTCACATCTGCGTTCTGATCCAGAGAGAGCCGTTGTCATGTATAGATATGAATCAGCTTCACAAACTTGAGTCTTTTCAACCACACAGTTTCATTATTTCTGTCTTACAATCATTCATATTATCACAGAAGCACTGGAATAAAAGATTATAGTTCAGATATAAACACTGATGTCTACAGTAGCGATCAAAATAGAGTAAATCACCTTTTGAAAGTAACTTGATTGATGTGTATCGATTACATGGTTACACCAGTTGGTGGCGACAAGTGACTGTTAAAAAATGTGTTTGTCATTGAATCATTCTTTCGTTAGATTCGTTCAAAAATGCTGAATCATCATCCAGTGATGAAACAAGTGAAGTCTTTATGAGTCATTGAATCATTCACTAACTCAATTAATTCTGATTGATTAAACATTTTTAAATAGACTGCACCAATTAAAATTTAGTCAGAAACTCTTGTAAATTACGTTATTTTGCTTAGATGTCTGTTCAGAATCGTGATCTCTATTTGAAACGACAAAAAAAAAAACATGATTCTCAGTTTATCCAGAATCGTGCAGCTCCAATATAGCGCATAAGTGTGCGAACTGGGGTGCTCATATAGTGTCTCTGGTTTGCAAACTTCTACAGTGAATTCTACAGAACTACAACCATGTTTTAAAGACACTGGACAAGTTCAGGCAGCACAAATGTCAGTAGCCTTTAGTTTTGCTGCCCTCACGTGCTGTAGGAATAATCGTAAATACAAGTTACCTAGTAGGAAATTGGACATGAACTCCCTCTCAAGTCATATTTACAACTGGGAAATCGAGTTTCCAAGTTGGACGTGGAAGAAATTTAAAACATAGCGCAGAGGAGAGTGATTTCTGAACGATTATTCGTTTTTCCCACAACAGCTACATTGTGTGTTTGTTAAAGTAGTGCGTATTTACATATATGTATAAACATTTGAAGCATATTGTAAAGATGTTCGATTCGTGAACCCGGATCACTGAATCGGACTTTAGTTAACACATACGAAGTTGATTATACCGAACCAAAGAACTGCTTTGAAATTAACGAATCAAATAAAACTGAACATTTGATTATTTTTTTAATCGAATAGAACAAAAAGCTGACTTTCAACTCTGCCTGTAGGTTTTATTTGTTCATTTCGAACCAATTGGATGATTCAGTGCTGCACAAGGAGTGAGCGGATCAATTAAATTCAGAACTACAGATCGATTCAGTTCAATTCTGTGTACTGACTCGACCGGTTACCGGCTTTTAAGAATGATTAATTCAAGAATCAAACATCACTAGCATATAGGGCCCTATTTTAACGATCTGAAACGCAAGTATCCAACGCGAAACGCAAGTAACTTTGTGGGCGGGTCTCGGGCGCTGTTGCTATTATACCGGCGGGATAAATGACTCTTGCGCCCGATGCAAATCTAAAGTGGGTTGGTCTGAAGTAGCTTCATTACTCATAGGTGTGGTTTGGGCGTAACGTGAAATAAACCAATCAGAGCGTCATCTCACATTCCCTTTAAGAGCAGGCGCGCTTGTTCCATGGCGGATTGCTATTATAACGGCAGATTTGCCAGACGGACGCGAGGAGACCGACGTTCTCGTCAGGGCCGTAAAACACAGAGAAGTGACATTGTATGGGGATGGAGAAACACACCCAAATTAGCTTCGGTTAAACAGGCGTATGATAATTTGGGTAAATATGTAAGCTAGATTTATGCCTATTTTTTCACATCTTCATGGACACCACAATGATTTTCCTCCTGTGGAATATTTTTCCTTGTAATTATGTATGGTTTGCAAAAATGGTGCGTCTGTGTAGATGAGAGAAGCAAAGTGTACGTTATGGCCAAGCATGCGCCCTTCAAATAGCATCTGAATAACGCGCCACTGACTTTAGACGAGGTTTCTCCTGGTCAGTGGCGGAATTGTTTTCTGAAACTGCAAAAAAGCACCAGGGCACGTTTGTGCCGGAACACGCCTCCTCTTTTCGCTGAACCGCCCCCAGGAGCGCAAGTTCATTCCCTAATTTACCGACGTGCGTCTGTGGAGGGAAAAGTCCGCTGTGTGTCGGGTGCAAAATAGGAATGATACATGCGTCGGTGTACAAAGTCAATTGCGCTGGGTGCAAGATAGGGCCCTCTGTGTGTTTTATACTCAGCAAAAATAGCATGTATTTGACTGAAGTTCCAGAATTGAGGCAAGCTGACTATTTAGAATAGATAATGCGATTAATGATTATATATTGTTGTTAATGAATGGGAAAATTGAACATTTTGGGTTTTTTTCCCCCAATAAATAGGCAAGAATAAACCTGGTGTCCTCCATGATCCCTATTCTTTTTAACAACAAAGCACTTGAACACTGCCAACTCGAAATGACGACTTCAGAAGAGGGAAGTATGAAATCTCTTGTTTCTACTAAATCAGTCATGTTTGGAAGCATTAAAAATGAAATTTGTTTTAAATGCATTTGGCAATAAATATTAAGAGCGATCAGTGTTTGATGTGTGGAGATCGTCTCTGAATGAGGTCTCGACCTGTTAATCATGTTTCCTGTGTTGTTTAATTTATGTTTCAGATCCGCAGAAGATTGCAATTTCTACCTCTGACATCTACTGTCTACCTGTCAAATATTAGTCATCAACAAATCAATATTTTATCATTTCTCCATATTATTCAGTGACAGGTCAAAAGCGTTAAAGAAATAGTTCACCTTGATAAAATACATATTTTGTGTTTAGCAGAAGAAAGAAAGTCATATGATTTTATTCCTCTCAAGAGAGCATGATGTTGTTTGTTTTGCGTTGTATGACATTCTGGATATTAATTAATAATCATAAACAGTAAGCGATCAGGATCTTAAATTCATCAGTTGTGAGAGTGTTTGCTGCTACAGACCATCATTATTCTCACTTTATCTCAGCGTTTTCTTACCGTTATCTTAATGTTTCGTTGGTCGTATCTGTGGGCTAATCGTGTAAGTGCATGTTGAATCATTAAACAGATTTGTTTCTTGTGCTTGATGAATGAAGCTACAGGAACGGGAAAAAAATCACAGCTGAGATCTCAGTTGTTTCTCCACAATGAGACACAGTTTTAGTTTTAATGACTAAACCTCATCTCAAATGTGTCTGATTTCAGAAGAGACAAAAAACCTGGGCTACAATATTGAGATGTAATGAGATCTCAGTTTCATTTACATTGCCAGATGTTCCTTCTAAAATACTTTCAAAGAAAGGTATTCACCAGTCGTCATCCGGTAAGAGTCTAGTGCTGTAAAATGAATGATCCTCTGATAAGAAATGTTTGAGTTCATAGTGAGACAAATTCGAGCAGATTTATTGAGATCTTTTCTGAAACTCTAGAGGATTCTGTACAAGTCTAATGCATTCTGATTTTCTTTCCTACAGGCACTTTATTATGAAGAAGTATTTGTAATTGTCATGAAAAATAGATACATTTGTCCCCAAAAACCCAGAAAATGAGCGGCACACTGAGCTGATTTATGTGTTGAAGGGTTGATCATTTGCCTTCACGTTTCGCTCTGTTTGCTCTGTTTCTCTCTGTGTGTTTGTCAAAGGTCTGAGTGTGATGTCATTTTCGCTGCCATTGTTTCCGAGCGTGTTCTAATGTTATCAGTGAAGTCCTTAACATGAGGACAGCAGCAGATCTTATCGGTCTGGAGACTCACACACACACACACACACACACACACACACACACACACACAGAAGCAGCACAAGAATGTGATAAGACAAAACACACACACAGAGCGGCTGAATGAATCATCTATTAGTGACTGCACACACACACACACACACACACACACTCACTCACTCAATCACACACACTTATGTCTCATGCACACACACACACTTACTCGCTCTCTCACACATGCACACACACTCACTCACTCTCTCTCTCTCACACACACACACACACACACACACACACACACACACACACACACACACACACACACAAATAATAACAGAACAGTCTTTGTCTGTGTTGTCAGAGGTTATGAAAGATCATCAGCACATCAGTTTTAACACAAAACTAATATTTGTCCAGGAACATTTAAAGTTAATTTTAGAGACTATTTTCACACTGCACTGTTTGATCATGTGTGTCATAAACTCACATGGAATTTCCCTCATTTCGGATAGTTTTTAATTTGCTAGAAATACTACCCTTGTACATTAGATGAGCTGTTGCTCTTACTGCAGTAATGAAGTCCTTAAAGGGACAGTTACATTTAATCATTTAATCATTTAGCAGACGCTTTT
>NW_028296063.1:0-20000 GCF_964197995.2 Scardinius erythrophthalmus
TATCAATGTGTTACATCATGTTATGCTAGCAACATGCTAGCAATTGTTAAATCATGTTATGCTAGCAACATGCTAAACATGCTAGCAATGTGCTAAAACATGCTAGCAATGAGCTAAATCATGTTATGCTAGCAATGTGCTAAGTCATGTTATGCAAGCAACATTCTAAAAAATGCTAGCAATGTGTTAAATAATGCTAGAAACACGCTAGCAACGCCTATGATGCTGTGGAGAAAACGATGAGAATTGTAATTTTCGTGTGAACGTCTCCTGTGGATCAGGCGCTCAGACAGTGGCGTTCCTGAACCCCTCGGGATCAAACTCCCACGGCCACAAGCCACGGCTTCCCATCCAACAAATCAATTTCCATCTCTGTATCATCCCGTCTCAATATGACTTTCCCCAGGCTATCGATCACCAGAAGAGTTCAGAGCTGAAATTGAAATTGAATGATGCCTCCATTCTAAGCGCAGAGGATCAATGTACAGATGCAAGAAGGTGCCGGCAAGATTAATTAATAAATTCATTGATTGCTTAAGAGGGACACGACAGGGAGCATTAGGAAGGCTTTCTGTTTTCCTTCTATGAGAATGCGATAATCAAGTTTGAAGTGGATGTCCTCTGCCGTCTCAGGGGCTCATCGAGGGGAAAACTGAATCTGAAAGGTTTTAAGGACAGCAGAGAACCGGACTCTGAGACACAGATGGCAGAGTTACATCAGAAGCTTCCAGGAGACGCTGTGTCCAGATGAATATCGATCACACAGATGGAGAATGTGACGGCCGGCCCGTCCTCATTCCACTCGGCGGCCATCTTTGAAACGTCACGTAAGCGAAGCTTGTGTCTCTCAGGATGAGGAAGCATCAAATCCTCCAGAGCTGTTCACCAAACTTCAGATTTGAAATCACCAATGAAATCTGAGTTTTCCTTGCGGGCTGCATGCAGAACCAAGCGCTCAACGTGACCAGCGGAGTCTGATTCACAAACAAATGACATTTAAAGGGATGGTTCGGAGTAAAATCCACCTAGGGTCCTTTGCACCATGACCTCGAGCCGAGCCAAACCCCCCCCCCCCCCATTTATGGATATCAGCCGGATAGTTTAGTGCAGGTACTAATGGATCCAAGGCTGTATCTGGTAAATTACCCCACTAATAATGCCCAGAACTTCTACAGTAGTACACATAGGTTCTGTACTCATAAAACCAGGCATTGGAAAGTTTGTAAGTACATCAGGAGTTTATTTAGATAACACTTGCCTGACGGCTAATGCTACCACTAACCCGGACGTCGACGTCACTTCCGATATTTGGGAAAAGCATGTAAAAGTCCTGCAGAAAGCAACGCATACCAGCAATGCAGGTTTGAGAGGTGGCGTCCCGACAAATCTTGCGAGAATCACAACTTGCTTTTACGGCACGACGTCACACACATCGACAACATATGAAGCAGCCTCTATGGAGACACTAGCACGCATTTCAGACGTGAATCATGGCATCATGGAATCATGACGTGAGTCGACGAAGAAAACTCAATCGGAAGAATGCAGAGACGGCTGATTTTATATCACCAAAATTACATATTTAAATGTTTTTTACAAATGTCTTCATGCCTTAAAATGGTTTGAATGTAACTCGACACCCTTGCCTCATTTTAGTATGCGCGGTTCTATGAATATGCAAATGAGCCCCGCCTCCACTCACTCACTCAGCTCAGAGATCCACTGGTTGACGATCACACGTTGATCTGATTGGTTACAAGGCTCTTACATAAAGGCACTGGATAAAATGCAGGTTTTTACAGTAAAATACGGCATGCATAAAGTGCCACACTTGTTTAGTAAAATCATCCCCATACGGCAAATAGTGCAAATACCCCATAGTGCAAATAAACCAAACTCGGCTCTTTCGAAACATTCAGAGACATTCAGTCTTCTCTCTCGCGTGGACACTGAGCTTCGGGACCGGGGATGTCCTCATACAGAACTGCTGGATATGATTGATTTGAAAATGAATCCCTAATCCAGTATTAATATCAAACCATCTTTCACATCACTCCCACACAGGTTTTAAACAGCCAGCTTCTCCAGAGAAACGAATCACGGGTTTAACGTTTGAAGCTGAACTCAGGTGTGCTCAGCGCTGTCACAATAAAAGTCCTGCTTCAGACGTATCGGCCAAACAGAAAAACTTCTCAGCCGTGGCGATATAAAAAAAAAAAGCCAAATACCGGCCGATATATCGGCTTTTGTGATACGTGGGTCAACCAATAATTATTTTGGATTATTACCGCCAATTATTTCTGATAATTGAAATAAATTGGAAATAAAATAAAATATTATTATTAGATATTATTTAGAAAAAAAAACTACAATTAAAAAAGCATTAAAATTATTAACAGGAAATTAAAACTGAAATAAATCTAAATAAAACCGAAATAGCAATATTAAAAAAAAATGAAAATGACAAAAGCACAATGTTACAATTACATAAAATGAAACTAAAATTAACATGAAAGCTAAAAAAAATCTAAATATTAAAAATAAAACTATGATAACATTGATATCATTCCTTCATGTTTAATGGGTTACGATAAGTTTACAAGCTGTTAAACTTCATTAAAAATTCATAAAAATTATTTACTTCATTCAAAACAAATCTATAAAGGTTGGAAACGGTTCTACATATGAAGTGCCTGATGGAACATTCAAGCTTTTCTTCTAAGGTTCTCAATTTGTAAGAATGCATGTCTCCACCTGAACAAACATCCAGCGAACCTGACCGAGAATAACTACGGTAAAAAGGAAGCGAGGGATGGAGAAGAGAAGGAAGACAGTGGATCCACACGCTCGAATGGAGGCTCACAACCGTACAACCATTCTGCCGTTCTCAATGAATATGGAACAATCCCATCATGCAACATTACCCAGATCATTCCACGGGTCTCGTGACACTTCCTCTGGGAAGAACATGGAAAAGACACAATAGATTTCTCAAACTATAGAGAGAGAGAGAGAGAGAGAGAGAGAGAGAGAGAGCACATATTCACTATGAACTGGAACGTGTTTTACTGTATATATACAGAGAATGTCCTCATGTTCACATGTTGTGTTTTCATGTTTTATGGGGACTTTCCATAGACATAATGGTTTTTATACTGTACAAACTGTATATTCTATTCCCTTACACTAACCCTACCCCTAAACCTACCCATCACACACACACACACACACACACACACACACACACACACTCTCACAAACACACACTCTCACAAACACACACTCTCTCACAAACACACACACACTCTCTCTCTCTCTCTCTCTCTCTCTCTCTCTCTCTCTCTCTCTCTCTCTCACACACACACACACACACACACACACACACACACACACACACACACACACACACACTTATATAATCAAGTCTGCTGTTTTAGAATCTTGTATTAACTGGAGCAGAAACAGAGAGAGTCTCTTCCATCAGCAGGTGTGTGTGTGTGTGTGTGAGAGAGAGAGAGAGAGTCTCTTCCACCAGCAGGTGTGTGTGTGTGTGTGTGTGTGTGTGTGTGTGTGTGTGAGAGAGAGAGAGAGTCTCTTCCACCAGCAGACTATAGTGTGTGTTTGAGTGTGAGTGTGAGTGTGAGTGTGAGTGTGAGTGAGTGAGTGAGTGTGTGTGTGTGTGTGTGTGTGTGTGTGTGTGTGTGTGTGTGTGTGTGTGTGTGTGTGAGAGAGAGAGAGAGAGAGAGAGAGAGAGTCTCTTCCACCAGCAGGTGTGTGTGTGTGTGTGTGTGAGAGAGAGAGAGAGAGTCTCTTCCACCAGCAGACTATAGTGTGTGTTTGAGTGTGAGTATGAGTATGAGTGTGAGTGTGTGTGTGTGTGTGTGTGTGTGTGTGTGTGTGTGTGTGTGTGTGTGTGTGTGTGAGAGAGAGTGAGTGAGTATGTGTGTGTGTGTGTGTGTGTGTGTGTGTGTGTGTGTGTGTGTGTGTGTGTGTGTGTGTGAGAGAGAGAGAGAGAGTCTCTTCCACCAGCAGACTATAGTGTGTGTTTGAGTGTGAGTGTGAGTGTGTGTGTGTGTGTGTGTGTGTGTGTGTGTGTGTGTGTGTGTGTGTGTGTGTGTGTGTGTGTGTGTGTGTGTGAGAGAGAGAGAGAGTCTCTTCCACCAGCAGACTATAGTGTGTGTTTGAGCTGTTTCACTGACAGAAACTCAATTAAAACATAGTTTGGTCTCCAGATGCACATCAGGCACGTTTATAAAAGCCTAACCCTAACCCTTCATCTGAACTCTCTCTCAGCTCACACACACACACATACACAGCTCTCAGCTCAGTCCCTCTAGGACCGGTTAAAATCAACTGGATATTTCTAAACCGTATTCAATTGAATTATATATGAAATCTGTGCTGAACGGACTTCCCCAGCTGGTTAATATAATCCCACTAAATGAAACACTGGTTAAGTTCACAGTAACAGTGTAAAAGCCCTTCAGTTCACCATGGTAAAGCGAAGGAGATCTGGATCAATAACAAGATGAGTGTGTGAGACATTGAGCCGAGCCGAACAAAACACAGCCTTAGTTTTCTATTCCTCTCTATATTCCTCTCTCTATATTCCTCTCTCTATATTCCTCTCTCTATATTCCTCTTTTCATCTTCTATGAACTTCTTATTAAACTTCTCTCTCCTGTTGCTTGCATTTAAACCCTCTGGTGCTCTTCGTGTGTCGGTCAAAAATTACAGAGTTTTTGTTTTTTTCAATGAAATTAATGTACTATATTTTAGTTTGATTTTGGCACAATTTTCATGCAGAAAACCTCTTGTTTTCACAAGGAACACACTGCCATTCAAATACGCACACTGACTCTTCACATGGGCAAACACCCGTCACACAGTTTTACAATTAGCAATCAGAGCTTTAGCATAAAAGAGCAACAGGTGAGCTCTTCAACAGGTGAGCTCTTCAACAGGTCAGCTCTTCAACAGGTGAGCTCTTCAACAGGTGAGCTCTTCAACAGGTCAGCTCTTCAACAGGTCAGCTCTTCAACAGGTCAGCTCTTCAACAGGTCAGCTCTTCAACAGGTGAGCTCTTCAACAGGTCAGCTCTTCAAAAGGTCAGCTCTTCAACAGGTCAGCTCTTCAACAGGTCAGCTCTTCAACAGGTGAGCTCTTCAACAGGTCAGCTCTTCAACAGGTGAGCTCTTCAACAGGTGAGCTCTTCAACAGGTCAGCTCTTCAACAGGTCAGCTCTTCAACAGGTGAGCTCTTCAACAGGTGAGCTCTTCAACAGGTCAGCTCTTCAACAGGTCAGCTCTTCAACAGGTCAGCTCTTCAACAGGTGAGCTCTTCAACAGGTCAGCTCTTCAACAGGTCAGCTCTTCAACAGGTCAGCTCTTCAACAGGTCAGCTCTTCAACAGGTGAGCTCTTCAACAGGTCAGCTCTTCAACAGGTCAGCTCTTCAACAGGTCAGCTCTTCAACAGGTGAGCTCTTCAACAGGTCAGCTCTTCAACAGGTCAGCTCTTCAACAGGTCAGCTCTTCAACAGGTCAGCTCTTCAACAGGTGAGCTCTTCAACAGGTCAGCTCTTCAACAGGTCAGCTCTTCAAAAGGTCAGCTCTTCAACAGGTCAGCTCTTCAACAGGTCAGCTCTTCAACAGGTCAGCTCTTCAACAGGTGAGCTCTTCAACAGGTCAGCTCTTCAACAGGTCAGCTCTTCAACAGGTGAGCTCTTCAACAGGTCAGCTCTTCAACAGGTGAGCTCTTCAACAGGTGAGCTCTTCAACAGGTGAGCTCTTCAACAGGTGAGCTCTTCAACAGGTCAGCTCTTCAACAGGTCAGCTCTTCAACAGGTGAGCTCTTCAACAGGTGAGCTCTTCAACAGGTGAGCTCTTCAACAGGTCAGCTCTTCAACAGGTGAGCTCTTCAACAGGTCAGCTCTTCAACAGGTGAGCTCTTCAACAGGTGAGCTCTTCAACAGGTCAGCTCTTCAACAGGTGAGCTCTTCAACAGGTGAGCTCTTCAACAGGTGAGCTCTTCAACAGGTGAGCTCTTCAACAGGTCAGCTCTTCAACAGGTCAGCTCTTCAACAGGTCAGCTCTTCAACAGGTGAGCTCTTCAACAGGTCAGCTCTTCAACAGGTGAGCTCTTCAACAGGTGAGCTCTTCAACAGGTGAGCTCTTCAACAGGTCAGCTCTTCAACAGGTCAGCTCTTCAACAGGTGAGCTCTTCAACAGGTGAGCTCTTCAACAGGTCAGCTCTTCAACAGGTGAGCTCTTCAACAGGTGAGCTCTTCAACAGGTGAGCTCTTCAACAGGTCAGCTCTTCAACAGGTCAGCTCTTCAACAGGTGAGCTCTTCAACAGGTCAGCTCTTCAACAGGTGAGCTCTTCAACAGGTGAGCTCTTCAACAGGTGAGCTCCTCAATGGAGCAATGGAGGCCAACATTGGATTTTTTTGTTTTTACTGTAACTGTATACAGTCAATTCTTCTGTTGTTCACTGTATGTACAACTTTGTGTTGGTTGGGATGTACACTGTTTACATTGTTTTTGTGGAAAAAATACTGTAAAATATATTTGTTACCGTGTATTTTTTTTATTTTTTCGTATAAAACAATATTCTCAAATATTTTACAACACACTTATGTATGTACTGTCTGTAGTAAGTGTAACACTGAACAAAAAAAGGCCTAAGTCATTATGATGAATGGAGAAGAAGTGTTTTCCATTCATCATAGTGTTTTACAGTGAGCACATCAGTGTTCAACTGGTTCTTATAAATGTCTATTCATATGATGGTTTGTGTGTGTCATTTGAAAACAAAATACCATTTTGAGAAGAAATAACGTTGTTTTGAATGTAAAGTTTCATTTTGCAGGAGAATTGAGGGGTTTTGCCCATTGTGTGTGTGTTTTTTGATTTGTGTGTAGAGTTCTGAGAATATGAGGCATGCTTTCAGAAAATGTGTGTAAACAATCGAGAAAAACTGTAATTTCCAATGTGCTCGTTTCTGACCAGGAGGAGCACAAGTGAGACAATTTTTTTCAGGACCATTTAACCTGTTCGAATCATGTCCATTATTTTTGTGTGTGTGTTTTCACACACCAAGTGCCAAAACCTTCACCAAGTTTCGTACCATTCCGATGATAAAAAAAAAAAAAAAGTAAAAATTTTCGGTCAAAAATGACTGAAGAGCACCAGAGGTTTTTCTCTCCGTTTTCTGCTTCTTTTTTTGTTTTGTTTTTGTTGGAAAAACTTTCCCGTTCCAATTACACTGGAAGCCGAACGTAAGCAGCTCCAGTGGTGTATCCATCCAGAGGCGAGCTGAACTCCTCGTTTCCAGCACAAACCTCTCCGGGAAGCAGAGGACCGAATCCGGGTCCAAAACTCATCCCAGACTCATGACTTCATGCGAGTCTCCCCACGGCTTCGAGAGGTCAGCTTGTGTCTCCAGCAATAACGGTATCTTACCTATTTTCCATCGGCCCAGCAAGATCCCAGTTTATAAAGTCTCTTTCCAGCGGATTGTTTCGGGAAGCGGCTGATCCTCAGTGTTTCAGGACAGAGGCACAGTTGGAGGAATTTTAATGAACATTGTAAATGGATGTTTCTGCTCACCATGGGAGCATTTGTTTGGACATAATTACTGTCACAGATGGGAAATTGAGCCATGTGTGTCGGCATAAGCACACGTTAATAACGGATGTGGCCGAGACCTCTGGTTTACCCGATCCCCTTCATCCCGGGTCTGATGAGAACACACACGTGTGTGTTTTAGTCCACACGATCAGTGTTCACTGAGACAGAGATACCAGCTCCAGGAATATCACAAACCGCCTCAACAAGAAGGATTTTTCAGCCGTCCAAGCAGGTCAAAGTTTTACTTGCAGGACAAAAAACTCAAAAAAACTTAGTTTTTTAATAATAATGTTAAACAATAAAATACTATTTCAGTTTTTCTACTTCAATCACATTTAATTCAATGTGTAATTACTTGTGAAATTTACTAGCAATCTGAGTGATTTTTACATTTGCTACAAATATTTATATTATTTTACATTTTTAATCATTTCCCATTTAAATTTTGATTGGATATACAGTATATGTATAGGTTTAAACAAAGGGCAAATCTCATACTGTATAAATATGATATTTTGATAGAGATAATATTTCCTAGGACATCATTTTTTTGCCACTACTGTATATGTATATGCATTTATTTTGCAGTAAAATAAAACCTATAGCTAGCCTGGTTAAAACCAGACCCTTCTCAGTTGAAACTGAGTGTAGGGTCTGGCGAAGCTATGTAGACAAATCATTTCCAAAGGGGTGTCACCAACCGACGTAGCTCAAATTCCTCGGGGCGCAATTGGATAGTCTTAAAACCAATCAGATCGATGAAGGAGATGACGTATGCAGAGCGACGGAGAAACATCTGAGACTCAGACAGCAATTCTCTATTTGTGATTTCTAGGAACATGTAGCAATGGCTTCAGACGACTTTTGCCGTTTTTGTAAAATAAATATGATAATAGCTGGTGTGCACCGTCACTCCACCAACCTTTTTTAAAAATTTGGAAAACCTAGTAGCATCTCAGACCGACTGAAACATCTCGGATTGACGGTCGAACAGAAAACATCAAGCTCTAATCGCATTTGCCCCCGTTGTAAGGCAGTTATATTACGATTAGAACGTGATTTGCCAGTGTATAGACCCCTTCAATGTTTGTAAACATCGAACGCCTAGGTTGGGTGTGCGCACAGCATGGGGTCAGAAAAATGGTGCGGCTAATAGACCGGCATATTGTGTCAAGGGTATGTACTGTCTTTGCCATCACAGGAACGGGAACAGAACCATAATAAACTTGTTTTAGCTAATGGCGATTAGCTAACAGAAAGTTCCACATTTGCGGCTATCCAACACGGAAATGCATGCAGCAAATAAGCCGTTCACAATATTTTCTTCAGATAACTCCAAATTTCTCCCACACACTGGACTTGATTTTTGATGACTGTCGACAACTTTACAATCTCCACTAGCTATTCTTCTCTTCAACTCCTCAGCATCCATCTCGACGACTGCAAGCAGATCACGCGCGTGGTTATGATGCATTTTTAAAAGTGAAAGATCCTGGGAGGGCGTGGCGCGTCGGCAAATAAACTGATGTGGATTTTAAATTATTTTATCAACTTGAAATACAGGCATATTTTTGTAGACGTGTTCCTAAAAATATTAATATATTTTTACGTTTGCATGTGATTGTTTTAAACCCGTGTTTAGACCCGTATTTCCCCCGTGTCCGACCCGACACAGTTGGATATTTTTCACAAGGTTTGAGCAAAATTTGCGGGTCACCCGTCCGAACCCGTGCAGGACTCTAACGTGGTGTATTAACGTACTACTTAAAAAGACTTATCAACTTCTTAAAATGTACATGTATAACTTGACCTCCACTATTAAATTAACGTTATCTTAGTGTATGTAGCAGCCAGCCTATCATTATCACTCTATATATTTTAATGTGAGTAAGAAAAGATTAGTTTATTTTGTATTTTTACATTTATTCTTACACACATCTCCTTCAGCGTCGCTGCGCTGTCGTCATCATGTAAATCCCTCCCCCAACGTTTCTGATTGGTGCCGCGATTTCGGCGGCACAGAAATAAGTTTGAATGGGCTCTTCTCCAGACTATCCTGGAGAGAGAATTAAAATTCGCCGGAAGTAGTCTGGGTTTTCCCAGGCTAACCTATAGCTGTAGTTTTACCTTTTCTGCCAAATACTTTTCTCAGATAAATACCTCAACCAAGTTTGGTGTTTTGTTCTTCCCTCATATTTAACATTTAAAATAAAATTGATCACACAAAAAAAAAAAGAAGCTGGAAATGGCTAATAAGTTTGATTTAATTTATATAAATTTATACTTCATGAATATGAAATATTAATTTAAAGTCCCCCTGTGGTGAAAATCCATCTTTTAAGGTTGTTTATGTGTCTATGTGGTGTTTTTAATCTGCTTTAAGACAAACCATGTGTAAGTTCATAAGTCGACAGCATTGCTGAGTATTTCCTCCTTAAAACTGCAGTGAACCAAAGACAGTCTCAAAAACACGCTTTGAAATCGCTGGTGTTTCTGACGTCACAAACTACCTTGTAACCAATCAGATCAACGTGTGATCGTCAACCAGTGGATCTCTGAGCTGAGTGAGTGAGTGGAGGCGGGGCTCATTTGCATATTCATAGAACCGTGCATACTAAATGAGGCAAGGGTGTCGAATTACATTCAAGATATCTTAAGGCATGAAGACATTTTCTTCAAGGTAAAACGTTTAAACGTAATTCTGGTGATCAAAGATGAGTTTTAAGGGATACAATGATTGACTACAGGGGACTTAGTAATTTGAGGCTCATCACCACTGGTACTCACACATCAGGCAACCAGCTGGACCTGGTCTACACACGCAAATGCATCACAGTCAACATTTTGGTGAAACCTCTCCACGTTTCAGATCATTTCCTCATTACTTTCAGTCTACAACTCTCTACCCCTGCACCACCAACCCCCTTACCAGTCACTTTCAGACGAAACCTGCGCTCACTTTCTCCCATCTCTCCTCTGCTGTGTCATCTTCTCTTCCCTCACCCTCACAACTCTCTTCTCTGGATGTGAATACCACAACGGATACTGTATGCTCCACTCTAACTTCTTCTCTAGACAACATCTGCCCTCTCTCGTCGGTCGGAAATCTTGGAGTGATACTGGATGACCAGCTGACCTTCACAGAGCACATTTCAAAGACAGCTCGATCATGCAGGTTTGCACTGCACAACATCAGGAAGATCAGGCCTTTCCTAACTGAGCATGCAACACAACTCCTCGTCCAGGCCCTAGTCATCTCTAGGCTTGACCAAGCGTGCCGCACAAGCCCTGAAAAGTGAAGCCAAAACGTCTCGATCGCCCCCCGGTGACTGGTCCTAGTATAGGTCATAAGCCCCGCCTCCCCATGTTATTCAACGGGACGCGAGACCAACTAAACAATTAAATTACACTTCAAATATCTTTTTTCCAAAGGTGGTTTCTTTCATTTGCTGTCGTTTTTATCACGCTGATGTAAGTTCTAGTATCTGTTTCCAAAATAAGTTGGTTTTTAGTTAGTTATGTGATGCGGTGGTGTAACGTCATGATTGACAGCTGTGATTGACAGGTTCTCCGAGCGAAGTAGTCACTGAAGCACCAACGGACATTTTTTTCGGGATCTTCGGAGGACTGAGGAGATTGTATTTGCTTTATTTTAACAAGCCTCTTGTCGTACTGCAATCAATTTTTAAAAAAGTGTGCAGAATCCACTCTCCCTGAGTGCATTCTGCGAGAGTGAGGGCGGAGCGTTGATCTCGCGGCTTTACTTCCTGCTCACTACTGCGCAGGTCTGGTCCCGAAATCGCTACTGCGCAGACTCAAGTTCCAATATGTCAGCGCCATATCGGGACTCTGGCGGCTTCAGTTCTCACCAATGGAAGAGAGCGAAGGGGCGTCGTCCATATTTTTTTACAGTCTATGGGCTTGACTCCTGCAATGCTCTTCTGGCTGGACTTCCATCATGTGCAACCAAACCTCTACAGATGATCCAGAACGCATCTCGTCTCGTCTTCAACACGTCACTCCTCTGTTCATCTCTCTGCACTGGCTACCTCTCGCTGCTCGCATCAAGTTCAAGGCATTGACGCTTCTTACAGATCTATCACAGGCTCAGCTCCCTCCTACTTTCACTCACTCCTACGAGTCGACATCTCTACCAGAAGCCTACGATCGGTCAACGAGCGACGTCTACCAGAAGCCTACGATCGGCCAACGAGCGACGTCTACCAGAAGCCTACGATCAGTCAACGAGCGACGTCTACCAGAAGCCTACGATCAGTCAACGAGCGACGTCTACCAGAAGCCTACGATCAGTCAACGAGCGACGTTTACCAGAAGCCTACGATCAGTCAACGAGCGACGTTTACCAGAAGCCTACGATCGGTCAACGAGCGACGTCTACCAGAAGCCTACGATCGGTCAACGAGCGACGTTTACCAGAAGCCTACGATCGGCCAACGAGCGACGTCTACCAGAAGCCTACGATCAGTCAACGAGCGACGTCTACCAGAAGCCTACGATCGGTCAACGAGCGACGTCTACCAGAAGCCTACGATCGGTCAACGAGCGACGTCTACCAGAAGCCTACGATCGGTCAACGAGCGACGTCTACCAGAAGCCTACGATCGGTCAACGAGCGACGTTTACCAGAAGCCTACGATCGGTCAACGAGCGACGTTTACCAGAAGCCTACGATCGGCCAACGAGCGACGTCTACCAGAAGCCTACGATCGGTCAACGAGCGACGTCTACCAGAAGCCTACGATCGGTCAACGAGCGACGTCTACCAGAAGCCTACGATCGGTCAACGAGCGACGTCTACCAGAAGCCTACGATCGGTCAACGAGCGACGTCTACCAGAAGCCTACGATCGGTCAACGAGCGACGTCTACCAGAAGCCTACGATCGGTCAACGAGCGACGTCTACCAGAAGCCTACGATCGGTCAACGAGCGACGTCTACCAGAAGCCTACGATCGGTCAAGGAGCGACGTCTACCAGAAGCCTACGATCGGTCAACGAGCGACGTCTACCAGAAGCCTACGATCGGTCAACGAGCGACGTTTACCAGAAGCCTACGATCGGTCAACGAGCGACGTCTACCAGAAGCCTACGATCGGTCAACGAACGACGTCTACCAGAAGCCTACGATCGGTCAACGAGCGACGTCTACCAGAAGCCTACGATCGGTCAACGAGCGACGTCTACCAGAAGCCTACGATCGGTCAACGAGCGACGTCTACCAGAAGCCTACGATCGGTCAACGAGCGACGTCTACCAGAAGCCTACGATCGGTCAAGGAGCGACGTCTACCAGAAGCCTACGATCGGTCAACGAGCGACGTCTACCAGAAGCCTACGATCGGTCAACGAGCGACGTTTACCAGAAGCCTACGATCGGTCAACGAGCGACGTCTACCAGAAGCCTACGATCGGTCAACGAGCGACGTTTACCAGAAGCCTACGATCGGTCAACGAGCGACGTTTACCAGAAGCCTACGATCGGCCAACGAGCGACGTCTACCAGAAGCCTACGATCAGTCAACGAGCGACGTCTACCAGAAGCCTACGATCAGTCAACGAGCGACGTCTACCAGAAGCCTACGATCAGTCAACGAGCGACGTCTACCAGAAGCCTACGATCAGCCAACGAGCGACGTCTACCAGAAGCCTACGATCAGTCAACGAGCGACGTCTACCAGAAGCCTACGATCAGTCAACGAGCGACGTCTACCAGAAGCCTACGATCAGCCAACGAGCGACGTCTACCAGAAGCCTACGATCAGTCAACGAGCGACGTCTACCAGAAGCCTACGATCAGTCAACGAGCGACGTCTACTAGAAGCCTACGATCAGCCAACGAGCGACGTCTACCAGAAGCCTACGATCAGTCAACGAGCGACGTCTACCAGAAGCCTACGATCAGTCAACGAGCGACGTCTACCAGAAGCCTACGATCGGTCAACGAGCGACGTCTACCAGAAGCCTACGATCGGTCAACGAGTGACGTCTACCAGAAGCCTACGATCGGTCAACGAGCGACGTCTACCAGAAGCCTACGATCGGTCAACGAGCGACGTCTACCAGAAGCCTACGATCAGTCAACGAGCGACGTCTACCAGAAGCCTACGATCAGTCAACGAGCGACGTCTACCAGAAGCCTACGATCAGCCAACGAGCGACGTCTACCAGAAGCCTACGATCAGTCAACGAGCGACGTCTACCAGAAGCCTACGATCAGTCAACGAGCGACGTCTACTAGAAGCCTACGATCAGCCAACGAGCGACGTCCACCAGAAGCCTACGATCAGTCAACGAGCGACGTCTCGTGGTTCCATCACAGAGAGCCACAAAATCACTCTCCAGAACATTCTCATTCACAGTTCCCTGCTGGAGGAATGCTCTCCCCGCCCTCATCCGGGATGCAGAATCCCTGACAACATTCAAAAGACCCTTCTCTTCCGTGAGCCCTTAACCGCATAAAAAAAAAAAAAACAGAAAAAAAAAACCTTTTCTTGTCCTTTAATCCTCCCTTGTCAGGCTGATGCTACTCTGAGCAATGCGTGAACTCTGTATTTTGAGTAGTTCTTGCGTTGTTTTTGCCTCTTCGCGATGACTCGCTTAATTTAGTCCTCATTTGTAAGTCACTTTGGATAAAGGCGTCTGCTAAATGACTAAATGTAAATTTGAGTTATCGCTAACTATCCCTTTAACCTTCCTCAGCTTCAGCCTTTTGTTTCTGATGCAACGCAGCAACAATAACAGGTTCAATCCCCTGAAGTCTTCCATTGTGAGGAGCCTCTCTCACACACACACACACACACACACACACACACACACACACACACACACACACACACACACAAGTGGTCTGAAGGGGGAGTGGCTAAAATGCTAATTAGCGAGCACATGAATAAAGGTATCAAAGTGAGTGTGAAGGAGTAAGTCTGCTGAATCGATGCGAGGTAATTTACGACACGAGCTCCGTCTGAGAGACGGCATAAATCATAAATCTGCCGCATCATAATTAAACCAAGGGCAGAGCAAGGACGAGTCTAATGTGGAGAGGAGCGAGAGAAACGGATTCTCTAAACAGTCACAGGACTCAATTCAATTCACGTTTTCTTGTATAGCGTTTTTCACAATACACATCGTTTCAAAGCAGCTTTACAGAAAGTGCATGAGTCCACATTACAGCGTACAGTGATCTGATATCAGAAGAAACTCTCTAAGTTATGCATTTCAGAAATATACATATACAAAATCACAGTTAGCGAAAAATATATTAATTTAAACATTGTAATAATTTAATGCAGATACAATGAGCTCATTGAAGAAATTAATACTTGTTTGTTAACAAATGATTTATGACATTTAGAAATTATAGCATTGGGGCATTTTTTTAATGCAAATTGGGCTCATTAAAGCTCAACAATGACTAATCGTGAGAAAGCGTTGACCAGTTTCTCCAGTTCATTCACCAATGGTTTCTGGATTGTTCCTCAACACTCTCGGTCAGTCCATTTAAACACAGCAGCGGGGGGGTTAATTAAACGTGACCATACATCTCCGTTACTAATGAAAACCAGGCCTGCAGAATCTGAAGGGGAACTTCCCCAGGGACACTATCATAATTCATACATAATGTGTGATGTCATTTCTCGGATGTTCACTTCATAAACAGATGCATCCATTAATTTGGAAATTTGTGAATTTCATTAGACAAACATGCAGATTTGATCTCACAAGATAAGAACGGACTGATTAGATGAAGTGTATTTTATGTGGTTTTAAATAAATAATTAATTAATATAGAAAATTAACTACATTTTTAATTTTGCACTCTTTCATATTTTAAAACATTTTTTGGGAAAAAAAAAGATTTGGTCAAAAGTTAGTAATTTTAATAAAAATTAATGAATTAATGAATATGATGTGATGAAATATTGGCTAGGATGCATAAAATGGATCAAAAGTTACAGTTCATTTTAATATTTTATTTATATTATATGATATTCACAAAATCTTTTTTTTTAAAAGTTGACAGTCTCCAATGAAATCTGAAGCAGCAACTGTTTCCAACACTGATAATAATCATAAATGTTTGTTGATCATCAAATCCTCATATTAGAGTGATTTCTGAAGGATCATGTGACACTGAAGACTGGAGTAATGATGCTGAACATTCAGCTTTGATCACAGGAATAAATTACACTTTACTGTATATTCATATAGAGAACAGCTGATTTACATTGCAATAATATTTCACTGTTTTTACTGTATTTTTGATCAAATAAATGCAGCTTTGGTGAGCAGAAGAGACATTTTTCTAAACATTAAACAATTTTACCAACCCCAAACTTTTGAACAGAAGTGTATCTAGGGGGCGCTGTTTGAGAAAAACGGAAACTGCATAGTGTACCTTTAAAGTGACAGCAGCCTAATATTCCTGCTATAATAACACTAATATTCCTGCTATAATAACACTAATATTCCTGCTATAATAACACTAATATTCCTGCTATAACACCACTAATATTCCTGCTATAATAACACTAATATTCCTGCTATAATAACACTAATATTCCTATAATAACACTAATATTCCTGCTATAATAACGCTAATATTCCTGCTATAATAACACTAATATTCCTGCTATAATTAAACTAATCAAACAACATAAGACAAAGAGAAAATTCACTCGTTTTTGACTGAATAACTTTTGTAACTATATTTGAAATGTATATTTTATTGATAAAGTGCAGCGTCATTTTACATTTGACTACAGTTTCTGTACCTGAAAATCTTAAAACACTGTTTATTTCAATTGTATCTTTGTTCAGCTGTATCTATTTGTTGCGATTTCAAATTTTATATTTATTCTTTTTTAATTACTAAGTGTTTACTTGTCTTTAATAATGCTTGAAATTTAAATTAGTTGAGCTAGTTTTTAACCACAGGAAAAGTGCTCTTTAACCTGTTGATTTTTGTTCATGATATTCAGCTACAATTAAATGTTTTGCAATCAGACTAAATGTGAATGATATCTACGTGTTTTTTTTTTTTTTTCTTATTAAAATTGAAATTAGGAATCGATAAGAATCGGAATCGATAAGCAGAATCGAAATAGGAATCAGAATCGTTAAAATTCAAACGATACCCAAACCCAACCCTACTTGTGTACGATTTTTTCCCAAATCCGATAATTTCAGGGTTCTGGGATCCGACTTGGACATTTCCAGTCTGCAACACTGCGTCTCAGGTATGAGTGTGTGTTTCGCTGACGGATGGAGCGGATCCTCATCCGATACACCTTAATGATGAACGTGTGTTCGACAGGAGAGACTGGGAATATTTAGTGATCTGCACACGATCAGTCTCTTATCTCCATTAGCACCGACACACGCCGAGACGAGAGCGAGAACAAACGAGCGCAGAGAAAGATAAACGCACACGGGTTCAGCAGAACAATGAAGAGTCTGGCCTCGCGACGCCATCATCATTAGTAATAACACGAGCCGAGAGCAGCGAGAGAGAGGGGGATGAAGTAAATAACAGGAGGAGTGATGAACAGATGAGGCCGGGAGAGAAACACGGGGATACGGGTCAGCTTGATGGATGCGGGAGTCTCGGGATTCTCTTTGTCTCATCCGTCCCGAACACAACGTGGGTTTGCGGGATAACTCAGAGACGCGAGGGTGGACGCGTGTTCCCTATTGTTCATTCTGTGTGATTCAAAGGTGATGATTAAAACATTTTCCCACCCTCTGTTTGTCAGAGCAGAGGTTTAGTCCCACAGAATGTGTGTGTAGAAAGGAGGATGGTCATTTATCCACAAGGGGAACGTTTCTATTCCTGGTCAAGGCCACTGCGCATCTTAAAAATAGAGTTCAGGAGACAATGAAGGGCTGGAAAAGGGGATAAAGGACATGGATAGATTGTCTTTAAGAGTAAGACTGAGTAGAAGTGCACTGTGAAAAACAAAACTGTGACACACGTATTCTTTCTTTCCTCTCCACCCTCATCTATAATCAAACTATTGCTCATCAGACCCACACTCATCTCCTCACGTCTCCTTTTCTATGCGGTTTAGAAGGGGAAAAACGTTGGAATTAAAAGTTTGGTGAGAATCCAGCTTTTACTGTTGTTTATGTGTCTATGTGGTGTTTTTAATCTGCTTTAACACAATCCATGTGTAAGTTCATAAGTCGACAGCATTGCTGAGTATTTCCTCCTTAAAACTGCAGTGAACCAAAGACAGTCTCAAAAACACGCTTTGAGGGTGCTTTCACATCTGTAGTTCGGTTCATTTGGTCCGGACCAAGGGCGAAAAATGATACTTTGTAGCATTTTTCAGGTGTTTTGGTTTCTTTTCACACCACACTGATCGCTCTGGTCCGAATCAGTTTAGGAGTTGATAAAACGAACCAAAATGCAGTCACGTGACAGCATCCACATCGCTCGTTGGCCAGATGTGTCTTGAACACATTTCCATAACTGCACTTCGATTGGTCAGAATTAACGTGCGGGAAAATTCCAACAGAACTCCCGGAAGTAAACAAAGAGGGGTGAATGTGTCCCTGGTCATATTTTATTATATAGTTTGTCTACACCACTTTAGACAAACAATAATATTAGAGAATGAAGCGAGGCTGCGGCTCAAAAATAACGTTAATAATTTCGATCAGGCGCCGCACCTCCTCACAACTCCAAGTTTGTCCGCGAGCTGCCAAGTGCAAACTGTCAACAAACATTTCTCCTCATCCCATAATGCACAGCGCAGCTGACTACGGCAACTGGTTTAGTCCAAAAATGCGCAGTTCTTTGGCAACTGGTTCTGTTCGAGGTCGGATCACGTTCTCACCACAAACGAACCGCTCCAGAGTTCGTTTCAAAGCGTACGCTTGTTTGGTCCGCTTTTGGTGCGCACCCGAGTGCGACTGCCGCATTCACACCTGCCCAAACGAACCACTCCAATGGGCAAAACGAACTCTAGTGCGATTCAACCGAACCAAATGAGGCAGGTGTGAAAGCACCCTGAAATCGCTGGTGTTTCTGACGTCACAAACTACCTTGTAACCAATCAGATCAACGTGTGATCGTCAACCAGTGGATCTCTGAGCTGAGTGGGTGAGTGGAGGCGGGGCTCATTTGCATATTCATAGAACCACGCATACTAAATGAGGCAAGGGTGTCGAGTTACATTCAAGAAAGATATTTTAAGGCAGGAAGAACTTTTTTTTTAAGGAAAAATGTTTAAATATGTCATTTTGGTGATCAAAGATGAGTTTTAAGGGATAACATGACTGACTACAGGGGGACTTTAAAAGAATCTGAATTAATCTAATAATAAATTAATCTGAATTAAGTATTTAAAAAAATCGGGTTGAGTGAATGATTCAATAACTCACTCATAAAAGACTTCACTGCAAGAATCAGTGGTTTTTGAATGAATCTCTTGAATGAATGATTCAAGGACAAATGTTTCGCCACCTACTGGTGTAATGATGTAATTGATACAGTCGTTATTTCGTCACGTTACTTTCAAATGGTGATTTACACTATTTGAATCACTTACGTAGACATTAGTGTTTATATCCGAACTATAAACTTTTATCCCAGTACTTCTGTGATTATATGAATATTTGTAACACATCCGGTGTGATTTTGTCAAATGCTTAATAGACGCAAGTGAATCGTTGTCGTTTAGGTATAATATCGTGTGGGTGTGTGAATCGAGTGTGTGATCTTTTAACGATCTCTAATCCCAGCAATGTTTCCCATCAAATCTCTCCTGTCCGATCTACAACAGACAAAAAATTAATACATAAATGTTAAAAAAATAATATATAGCCACAATTATCCATGATGGACCAAGATCAGATTTACAGAAAAACAGCCTGAACCACACGCTCAGGATTTCCAGCTATCCAAGCAAACACATGCACCTTCCGAGCTTTTCCGCAGAATCCCGACTTATCGGATCCGGTCTTATCTTCCGCCTCCAGAGACATTAGTGTTTCTGTCGTGCGATAGCATCTACATGAGCGCAGTTTCTCTCTCGGTGGAGGAGTTGAGCAGTAACTCGTGTTCTGGAGGAGGAGGCCGGCGAGCGCTTGAGGAAAGCAGATGTGTGGGAGTTCTTTGATTTCTCTTCTGGATCGGATCACGATGAAGTCGCTGGGATTGAAGGCGAGCATCACTTCCGTACGAGAGCTTGTGGGAGTTTCGACTCGAACGAGGCTTTCTTTTCTTCCGCTTGATTGAGGTGGAGATGGAGCCCACAGACTTTGAGATGGACACCACAGGAGAGTGTGTGTGTGTGTGTGTGTGTGTGTGTGTGTGTATGATGATGACAGAGACGGCAGTAATGG
>NW_028296062.1:0-30643 GCF_964197995.2 Scardinius erythrophthalmus
TCAGTATTCTTCACCGTGATGTTATGTAAGGAAACATATCTGAAATAGATTCTTAAATTTGGATCCCTTCAACACTAACTAAGAATAATAAATGCTATAGTATTTATTAGAAATATTTTCATTGTTAGTTCATGTTATGTAGATATTACTGTTATGTGTATAGGTTTGGAATGACATGAGGGGTGAATTGATATATACTTTAGTCAACATATTATTAGTATCGAATGTCAAACAAAGCCATATATTATATTAAAATGAAAAGTAGTTTTACAGTTATGGAGTATTAATTACTCAGATATCCTTTATTCACTGCTAGACAATATAAGGAAGAAGTGTACAGTGATCAGAGCCTAACGCCAACATCAGCGGCCTACTTCTCTGGGCTTAGGAAATGAGTTTGTGTAGGGGAAGGGAGGGCTACCTAAAATCATATTGGCCAAATGCAATGGAGCCAAAGGCAGATACACTGACATGAACATTTGGCAAACCTGCCAAAAGACTTGGCGAGTCTGCCAAGGGAAGTGTGAAGTGGGTCAGTCGCCAATATTAAAATCACCTATTGTCTGAGATCATAGAGTAGAGGACACAGTGACATGGAAGTTGCTGTTACAAAATGACCTTATACATTTTTTTATTCTTGTTTGGTAAGAATGTTTATCATCATGTCCATTGTTTAGACTAATACTTCTGCATGCTTAGATAGTTTAGCCCCATAGTTAGAAGGCCAGGAGTTGATCGTTGGACGGTGCTGTGATGGTAGGTTTGCAGTTTTGCAGTCTCCCTTTTTGGGAGCATAAAAGCATGGCAGGCAGTGCCCAGGGCCCTGGGCCCCAGTGGGGGGAGGGAGTAGTTGGATGAGAAGCGCTGAGAGAGAGGCAGGGCTAATGGAACGGCCTTTTAAAGCTTAACAAAAGGCACGCCTTGCAGGCGATCTTAAACCAATCAGAAAGAGGGAATTTCTGGCGGGAGTTTCCTTTTTGTGGGAGATTTATGACGCTGTCTCAAGTACTGTTTTCTGTTCATTAATACTCAGATAGATATAACGAGTCCACACTGCATTCTAAGAGAAGGTGATGTACATCAAAGTGTGAGTCATTAAATGAGGAGTAATTAGATAGGAGACATGATACAGGTAAAGTTACATTGACCATTGGTGGTGTAATAAAATATATAGTATCAAAAGGTCAAGTATCGAACAAATAATAGTATTAAAAGACACAACACACGACAGTAAATCATTCACAAAATGTTCTAGAATGCATGTTCATTTCATGTTAGTCAGTTCAATAAATGAATGCACTGCAGGAGAGTCTGTTCTAGTATTGCAGCAGAGGCTCTGTCCGCATTGCTAAAACTCATACAACTCCTTATCTGATCGTTGTCCGGGTAACTAAGACCCTCTTGTCCTGTGTGGGGGATGGGACGCAGATCCCAGAGAAGTTTGAAAGTTTTTATCAAATGTGTGTCTGATTTGGCCTCATTCGTTACAATATATATATATATATATATATATACATTACCGTAAAAGTTTGGGGTCAGTAAGATTTTTTAAACACTTTTGAAATAAATCACTTCAGCTCATCAAAGCTGCATTTATTTGATAAATACATTAAAACAGAAAACTTATTTTAAGTTGCAATAATATTTCAGAATATTACTCCTTTTTTTATCTATTTTACGAAGTAATATATTCCTGGGATGTTAAAACTGAATTTTCAGTATCCAGTCGTCAGCATGTAAATCGTGAAAAAAAATAAAAAAAATAAAATAAATCAGGAATGTTTGAAATGTCAAAAGAGCAGCATTTATTTGAAATAGATTTTGAGTAAAAAAAAAAAAAAAAAAAAATCAAATAAATCACAACACATTTTTTCAATTGCTAACATCCTTGTCCAATCTGTAGTCACGTTTTCAAAACTCTAAACACAATTAGCACAACATCTGTCTGTTGTGACCATACCATTAACACAATTAATGATGTTTTCACACAAAATGCGGTCAATTAACATGTTTCTAGAATGCCTACATTTTCTTTACATATAAGCATACCCAATACCAAAATCATGGATCTTTATAGTCTTTTTTACAAATGCTTAAACGCAGCATGCCAGAAATGAAGACCTATTCTTCCAAACCATAGTATAAAGCCTCTACTTCTGCAACAATATCAGCTCAAAAGTATTGAAACAAATATTTAAAAAAATATATTCAAACAGCTGATAAGCATTTTTAAATGACTGATAATTAGACTAAGAAATATCTGATTCCAATCTCAATCAGAGACATAGCCAGGTGTTGAAGACTTTCCATTACATGGACATGCACAATAAAAAGGCAGTCTTTGGATTGGTTTTGTTCAAAGCAACACATAACAACACATAACATCACAGAGGAGCAAAAAAAAAGAAAGAAAATGTCCGCACGAGGGAGAGGACTATGGACCAGGGAGAGGACTAGTTGAACCAGGACAAGGGAGAAGGAGAGGTAGGGGGAAAGGAGTAAGAATGCGTGGTGTTGTTTAAAGGAGAGTAAGAGCTGTTGTCACGGATGAAATAAGAGCCACAATCATAGACCATGTGATAAACCATGGTCTATCATTGAGAGAGGCTGGTGAAAGAGTCCAGCCTAATCTCAGACTGTCAACCGTTACTTCCATTATTCGGATTTTTCATGCATTTCATGAGGGCTATCAGTGTAGTTGCTATTTACTGTATTACAGTAACTGCTGGCCACCAGCAGTTACAAATACAAATATGTTGTATTTTTGTTCCTCTAAAGGACACAACGACTTCCTCGCTCTGAGGGAAGAAGAAAGCTTCTCAGTGAAGACCAAGAACATGCCATTGTAGGAAGGGTCATTGCTGACAATGCAATAATAAAACTGAGAGAAATTCAGACCAGAATTGTAGAGGCCAACCTGGTATTCCATAAAGTGGAAAGCATCAGCCTGGCTATCATAGCTCGGACTCTGACCAAACACAGAATTCGAATGAAACAGTTGCACGGTTCCCTTTGAGAGAAACAGTGATTGGGTCAAGGAACTCCGGCACCAATACGTCCAGGTATGGTGTCTATGTCTAATTCTACAGTGACTATTCCACACCTCTTTTTTTCACTATTCTCTATAGCTACTCTAAAGCATTTATGTAATAATTGTGTTTGATTTTTCTTTCAGAGATTTATGGAGTTGGAGGCTAATCAGACACTGCACAAATTCATTTAAGGCAGGGTTTAACCTGGCAAAAACACATAGACAAGGCAGAAATGTAATTGGGAAAAGGGCCACCGTTGATGTGCCAGGTCAGAGAGGAGCAAATATAACAATGCAATCTCAAGTGCTGGTTTGGTTCTTGCAGAAAAGCTAGATTGGTCCCTACAACACAGAGCGCCTTTTGTTTTTAGATGACTTCCACCAACAACTGGTCCCAGAAGCAGAACAGGTGGGAGGAAACATGAGGACATTTTTGATTTACATGGGACAATGTAGCATTCCACCATTCACATGAAATCACAAACTGGTTTGCAGCACATCCAAGAATGATTTCCCTTTTTCTTCCTCCGTACTCTCCTTTCCTCAACCCCATTGAGGTGGAAAGTATATGATCATCGGCCACATGACCAAATGTCCCTCCTGGATGCCATGGATGCTGGTTGCAGAGACCTCTCAGTTGAAGACTGTTAGGGGTGGATAAGGCATGCCAAGCGTTTCTATCCAAGGTGTATAGCGAGAGAAAACGTATGATGTGATGTAGACGAGAACATGTGGCCAAATGCTGAAGATCGTATAGATTAGAACAGGACTTTTTTTTCTTGTCATTTTGTTTTATTTTTGCGCACTTTAAACCAAAGGCCATGTATGTTTGTCTTTGTTTCATTTTGTTGATCACTGACAGCAATTTCATATTGCTAATAAGCCTTTACTGCAGCAATTCTGTTACTTTTTTTTTCAGTTGTACATTCTATAAAGTATTGATGTCTCCTTCACATTTAGATATTATGTTGTACACATCTAATGCAGCATGAATTCACACACACAGTTGAATAAATAATAAAAAAATGGATTTCATACTGTATGTTCTATACAGATAGAACTGAAACATGACAATTACGTTTTTGTAATGCCACGAACTGTTCAAATTTTTACAGTCATTGCGCTATGACTGACTGTGTTCATGCTGGATAAAAAACGAGTGCTAAAGTTTTGACCGAATGATTCGATTTTGAAACGGGTTTGCAGTGTTTTGATTTGATTTAGTGTATACTGAAATTTTTTTTGCGTTGAAATGTAGTTTGTATTTATTTAAGAAAATGTGGTTTTGGGCAGAAAATAAACTATTTGGCTAATTGTGTGATGTAGGTGTGTTGCTGTGTTAAGAGTTTAGAAAAAGTATTTTAAGAACTGTTAAACGCTTCTTAGCAATTGAAAAAAACTGTAATAAACGCATTTGATTAAAATAAATCAATCCCCTCGGATACCAGATATTTGCCAGATCTCCAGTCTTCTTGTTCTTCTGCTCCTTCCACCATCACAATCTCTTGCATTATGTTGTGTTTTCCCAAGGGTTAGGACATTTCCACCTCAGGGAACAAAGAATCTTTTGAGAACATCTAGATGCACTTTGACTGGAGAAAACTGAGAATAATTTGAGTTCCGAAAAAATGTGCAATTCTGCAATCAGGATTAGATGGCAATGAAAAGCGAGAGGACAAATAACATTTTAATGTTATAAACCAGTTTAAAACTTTTATTCATGAATATGTACAATAACATCTGAGAATGTGCTAACACCATTTACTGACAAATACAGTATTTTTTAAGTGGGTGAGGATCATCTCATTAAAAAAAAATAAAAATAATTATACCCGAAATATTAACAGATACCATAAGCAAAAAGTTTATGAAAATACAATTATATGGTGCAAAGAAAGTTTTTGTAAATGTCTATGACAAATCTATAATGCAAAAAACTGAGAATGTGTCAGACAGTGATTCCAATAGAATACTTACAGAGCAGTACCACTTATCTGATTACACACAAGGAAAAGAGAGTTCATGAGTTCACACTTACAAATAAGTCAGATAGAATAAAATCGTATTTGGCGTGGTGTCAGAGGAGAGGGCTCATCTGTATGGACAAACGTTCTGATGAAATATATACATTTAAGAGAATAGTTAAGAAATTTAGAAATTGCTCTTTCAATGTGCATGCTCTTAATCCATTATACACTGATTTATAAGTATTAATTAGTCAGTTTGAATGTATTTATAAAGATGTAACCTGCAGTGCTATAATGTTATTTATGAATGTATTAATATATACGTGCTGTGATTTATTGGCATGTTTGCTGGGGAGTGCTCCTCCTCCTTTGTTTGTTCAATAGTTTATGGGATTATTTCAGCACATGGTTTGGTGTTTGCCATGGGGACAAGATTATGTCTGTTCCTTCTGATGGTGGCTTGAAACTTGCTACTCTCTCCGTGTCAGGGTTCTGTCACCTCTGTTAGGTTTATATCTGGTTTGGTGAGAGCACATGTCTTGTCTTGTATTCCTTGTGCCAGGTGCTCTTTTGTCAATTGTCTGGACCCTCCCATCTTTTTACCTATTAATTAATTTGCCCCACCTGCCTTGTTCGTTACTCATTTTGTTTGCTTCCTATTTAGTCTCCCTGTGTTTGCAGTCCTGTACTGGTTCGTTGTCTGTTTCCCTTGTGTTATGTTCATGACTGATGCCTGTCTCGTTTTTCCCTCCCATGGGGAGGTTTTTGTTTGTAGTTTTGTTTATTTATTTAATAAAATATCCTTATCTGCATTTGAATCCATGCTTCACTTTTTGAACTGCCGTGACACTCCGCTGCGAAGCTTGCAAAAATCTGGCTGGAAAATTTAGGTCCAAACTCTGGAATTCCATTCCGTTAAAACATAGATAATTGCTTCCATGCATCGAAAACAAATCTGCACCCAGATTAAGCCACGGTCTGACTGGGAAATCAGAGGGATTTAAAACCTGGGTTGGATTAATTAGTTCTTTTTAAGAATCAAGATCGATCTCAAATTTAAAGATCCCATGTGGTGACACTTAAACTTATATTTGTACCGTTTATATGTGTCTATTAAACACTAATTTAATAGTGTTACCAAAAATATTTTTTTTTTTTTTGATTTTCCCACACTTTTCTGAGAGCCTTTTTTCTCCCCTCCCACAAATGCTTGGATTCGCTGCTGGATGGAGTGTTCACGTTCATGTCTGAAAGTCACAGAAACCACTTAGATTAGAGTGAATGATGTGCTTTCATGTTATCATACTTCCGGTGATGTGTTTATGTTCTGGTGCACGGCACTTAGCGTTACCTGACACACGCCCACCTAACTGCGGCTATCTATGCGCCGCTGTTGCCTGGAAAAGGCAGCGGTGTCAGCAGCATGAAGGTCCCCTGTGACTGCTGGGAGACAATATAGTAGGCCTACAACCTTATTTGTAGTTTTATAAAATTCTGCATTTCTCATGGCTGGTTTTCAGGGACGACTTAACTCCCGCATGACTCCCGGTGGGGCTATGTTGAGTTTTGGAACACGACACCCATTGGTTACCTGGGTTCTACGTAGCAAAATACATCAAATTCTAACTGGCCCGTTTAGCTGGGAGCTCAGTCTAGTTTTGTGGGGGGTGGAGAAATGGCAGCAGTGAGCAGTGCACTGCATTCAAATGCAGATAAGGATATTTTATTAAATAAATAAACAAAACTACAAACAAAGCTAGCAAATTCACATTTAAATGTAAGTATTATGTTTTCATTTACTCAAATAGCAAGCTCGAGTTAAAGTTTCTTATAAACTTCATCTTAACTCCTTCGTCACCATTGCGTGGCTTCATTTGTAAGGTAGTTTGAGGCACAACTTGTGCTATTAGTTTAACGGCCTATTTGTAATATTTGCACTAGTATCTCACTTGTGTATTATATGAAATATCACTCACCCTATAAAGCCCACAACAAGGAAAGCATTAGATAAGGCAATGGGGTTTCACTTTTGTGTTTTTGTAGTGCTGTCATGAAAGCTATGTCTACAAAGGTTTTAACCAAATTTGAGTTTCCAGAAATATGATTTCTTAAGTATTTTGTATGCATGCATGTCTTGATGTCATATTTTGCAGTGTTAACAATGCACTTAAGATTGCACCCCTGTGTTAAGAACCCTTTTCTGCTTTTTTAGAGTAATTCAGGAGAAAAAAAATACAAAGTAAGAAAATTAATATACACATATTTGTTGAAATGTATTGTGCTGTTGTTGTTAACAAGCCATGGTTCATTTGCTCTGCCCTTAGGATCGCAAGTGTCCTGGGACAGGTGAGGGTGTGAGTGGGAAACCCACTGCTGAAACTTGGCCCTGGTTTGTCCTCATGGATGAGGTGTTGGGACTTGGGACAGAGGCATTGCACCAACCCCCCCTGTTGTCAATCCCTGAGGACACACCAGGGCAGAGTTCAGCAGTGGGTGCCCACGGTGAGGAGGAGCCAGGGGCAGCACCAGCACGAAGGCGGCGAGACAAAGGGCAACTAGAGAGGGAGGCAGAGGTGAGGAGAGAGCACAGGAGAGTAGGGAGAGGCTTTTTTCTCTTCTTGAGAGAATGTTTGAAAATTATATATTTTTTCTACATATTCTTGTTTAACTTTTTTTTCACTTTTATTTTTTAAAAGAAAAGAAAAAATCTGTACATTATTTTTATGCAACTTTAAATGTGTAAATAAAATATAATTAATTGTTCTGGACATTGTTTATTTTTGTAATGACAGTCATAATTTCTACATGAAACAAATTCTTGAAAAAATTCATGATTTTTTTTTTTCAAATAAAATTGGTAAATGAAAATCATTTGTTCTACGGGCTACATTAAAGTACCTTTTCCAAATATTAACAACATACGTTGAACATATCAAAATCAACATAAACATTTAAATTTACAGTACAAAAAATAAGAAAAAAAAATGATGTAGACTTTTATTCAGCTGAGCAGGGAGACCCTGGTGGTGCTGCTGGACTGGGATGGGCTGCCACAATAGAGACCCTGGTAAGGCCTCTGATGGTGGAACATTATCTGGGATGGTCTCCAGAGTGTTTGACTGCATTTGCACTGACTCAATTGACGGCTGCCATGTCACTGAGGTTTTTTTTCTCCAAAAAGAGTATATTTCTGAAAAAAGTACTTTTAATAACTACTAATACTGCATTGGGGAAAAACTACTAAAACCTTAGTGTAGCAAAATTATCTTGCATACTCTAATGTACTTAAAGTATCAAGAGTAAAACTACCCAGCCAACATGTTTATGTGGGGCCCATATGGGTTACAAATGGGCGACAGGGGTACAGAGTGGGCATGGGCTCAAAATGGGCTTCTTATCTGGGGCCCATATGGGTTACAAATGGGCTACAGGGGTACAGAGTGGACATGGGCTCAAAATGGGCTTCTTATCTGGGGCCCACTTGGGTCAACTAAGTAGGTCCAACATGGGCAAACCCAGATGGGTTCCCTATGTGGGACCTAGTCAGTTCACTAATGGGAAATGAGTACACCCAGCCAGCACATGACCGACCTTCAACGTTGAAATATGGTTGAAATAATGTCAGTTTGTTGTTGAAAAAGATTTACAAAAACCCTTCTAAATCAACGTTGACATTTTTACAAGGTATGTATTCTGCAGTGGAAAAAAAACCCCTCCTTGTCAGGTTTTTATGATAGTTTTGCATTTATATTATGCTACTACTGCATTTTACTTCTGAATATTTTCAAGGTTGTTACATTTAAACTATATATATACTTCTGTGTAGTTTAATGTAAAATCATATGTGAGGGAAAAAAGTACGTCAGTAGGTTACTTCACATTTGTACGTGAATTTAACGAAATATGCAGTTCCGAAAATTAAACAAAATGTAGGTCTATTGTCACAATATTAATTGTTGCCAGGGCCGGAGTGGGGCCACTTTTCAGCCCGGGAATTTCAGGCCCAAGACCGGCCCGTTTTTTCCATGGTGGAATTCGAAATTAGCACTTTTTCTAAATTGGATAAATGAAGCAACAGTTCAGCTCTTAAGGGCCGTTCACACCAAGCACGATAACTATAACGATAACTATATTTGCGCCCACACCAACGAACGATAACGGTATGTTTAATCTATGGTGCGCGCTGCGTTTCAAAGCGTGTAGGCTACAACGTCATTGAACATGTTCTCTTACGAGAGGTTCTCTCGTATTGCGTAGTTGCTTACGCTACGGGAAAGCCTTTCTTTCTCGAGATACTGAAGCCAAAAATTATCCTTAATTTTTATAATCTTGTCAACGCAGTGCGGCAGCCTGCAGACCTAGGGCAAGCTTACTAGCGTGCCCATTGGCTGCCCTGCGGCAACTGCAGCAGCCTACCGCTGAGCCCTTGGCGTGACGTCACGACCAATGAGCGCGCTTGGCGCGCTTAATGCGTCACAGCCCGCGAAAAGGGGTGTGGCTTAGCGTATATAAACAGGGCTCGGAGGCTGCTTCTCTGATTTCTGTCTTTTCAGCGAAGCTCTCCGCACCGCTGTACTCTGAGGAAGCCGCCGTCGAATCAAGCGACCAGCACGCCGAGGATCTCAGACTGAGGATGCCGGCCGCCTTCGCCGCCTTCAGCTTTCCCTGCCTGCTTCGCTATCCGGCGAATATATCCTTTATTGCTCTGTGTTGTGTGTGTTTGTGTGTTCGCCCCGCGACACACTTTGCATCTAAAAGAGCGCGAGGCGTTGTTTCAAATGCCTCGCTCGTCCGGTGGCTCGTGCAGAGCCACGCTCAGCGACAGAGACCGCCATGTATCTGCGCTCTCTGCCTGGGCTTCGACACGCAGCCGCGCCCTTTCCTCGGGCGGCTGCGAACAGTGTGAGGATTTGCCAATGTCGACCCTGCGGGCTCGACTCGCCATGTTTGATGATCCTCCCCCTTCTCCGGCTGCCTCTTCCGGGCCGCGTAAGAAGAAACGCCACTCTCAAAGGCCTTCCGAGCCGGTTATGCCAGCTGAGCGCTCGCCGGAGCCCCTCCCGCGAGCCTCGCTATCTCCTTCTCCCCCCCACCTCCCGACGCGCAGCGGCCGGCTTCGCCCGCACTGCCGTCGCCTCAGGGGATGAAGCAGTCCAGCTGGTTACTCCCCTCTGTCAAGCCGCGCAAACGGCGCCGCTCACAAGGGATGTCAGAACGGACGGTCACGGGCTATAGCTTCCTTTACGTTACAAGAAAGCTACCCCCCCCCCCGGATGACGCACGCCCTCTCCCCCTCTGTTCGAGCCGCGCAAGGCGCCGCTCACAAGGGATGTCAGAAGTAGACTGTCACGAGCTGGCTTCCTTTACGTTATAAGAAAGCTACCCCGCGTCTCGGTCGCGCGCGTCACTCACCGGCCACCTCCGTTTCTCACACATTTCTCAGTCCCCTCCTAAGCTCAGGCGACTAGAAATATCTATATTGCAGTAAACGAGCCTGTTTTTATACACGCACGCCTGCAAACAAACAATGTCACAGCACATGATGGCATCTTCCCGCTCTCTCTCCCTTTGTTCGAGCCGCGCAACTGCGCCGTTCTCAAAGGATATCAGAGCGGACGTCACGAGCACCGGCGAAAGGAGGAAGAGAGTGTTCTCGTCCCGCCTAGGCCGGACTACCTCCAATTTCTCGCATATTTCTCAGTCCCCTCCAAGTTCAGGCGGCTGGAAATACTAATACTGCAGTAAACGAGCCTGTTTTAATACACGCGCGCCTGCAAACAAACGCCGAAACGAAACACGCCGCTTGGTCATATGCTCGCACTGAATGGAAGCTCATGTATGCCCCTGTGGCTCAGTGGCAGAACATTAGGCTTCCACGTGGGAGACCCGTGTTCTAATCCGGCTCTGGTGGCAGAAATATATTTTTTTCTGCTTGCTTCTCCAAGCTCGCGGCCAGCTTTCTTACATACAGAAAGCAAACCTGCATCTCACGGGATACATATTTCTCAGTCCCCTCTAAGTTCAGGCGGCTGGAAATACTATACTGCAGTAAACGGGCCTGTTTTAATACACGCGCGCCTGCAAACAAACACCGAAGCGAAACACGATGCTCGGTCATATACTCGTACTAACTAGAAGCCCATGTGTGCTCCTGTGGCTCAGTGGCAGAATATTACGCTGCCGCACCGGAGACCCGTGTTCTAATCCGGCGGCAGAAATCTGTTTTTTTCTGCTGGCTTCTCCGAGCTCGCGGCCAGCTTTCTTACATACAGAAAGCGAACCCGCATCTCACAGGATGGTGCTTGAGTATTTATGAGCGTCTAAACATATGAGCCATCAAAGCATTTGCTTTATAACGCCTATGGTGTTACAAGTGTAGAAAATGTGCCCACTCCCATGTGCTCACTGCTACACACAAACACGGTCTCCCCGGTAACGTTTACAGAGCGCACTCTCATAAAGCGGACACATGCCGCTTGAGTACTAAGTGTAGTAAATGTGCCCACAACTCTGTGCTCACACCTAGCTGTTGCCCGCTCTGTCACACAGTTACCCCGGGTTGCAGATCCTCTAAAGCTCACAAACATTCCGGCTCTGGCCGAAGGTGTCATAAGTGTAGAAAATGTGCCCACTCCCATGTGCTCACTGCTTCACACAAACAGGGTCCCCATGGTAACGCGCACAGAGCGCTCTCTCATCAAGCGGACGCAAGCCGCTCGAGTATTAAGTGTAGAAAATGTGCCCACAACTTTGTGCTCACACCTACCCGCTGCTCGCTCTGCCAGTCAGTTACCTTGGGTTGCAGACCCTCTAAAGCTCCCAAACACTGGCCGTGTCATAAGTGTAAACTCTGCGCCCGCTCACGAGCATGCGCACTCACTTTTAGACATTATAATCCCCACGCCACTCTCGCGCCTGGGATGTTTGACAGCAAATCACGCTCCATCCGATGGGACCGAGCTACTGAACGCTGTACAGTCGGCCAATACTGTTTACCAGCCCCCGTGTTCGAGCACCAGCGGCGCGCACGCCGCTCCATCCTCTCTGATACAGGTTCCCCATCCCGCGCAGCGCGGCGATCTGAACCCAGAGACCATTCGACCCCTAGCTATGCATGCGGAAGCATGAGAAGCGATTCAGGGCGCGTCAGAATGGGTGCTGAATACTATAAAACACGGCTATTCGCTTCAATTCGCTCGTCGCCCTCCGCGCTATACAGCACAGACGGAGACGAGAGTGAGTCCAGAAGCTGCGCACCTGCTTCAAGCAGAAATAGCGAAGCTGCTGCGCAAAGGGGCTATAGAACAGGTTCATCCTTCTCTGAGCGAGTCAGGCTTTTACAGCCGCTACTTCCTCGTACCCAAGAAGGACGGAGCGTTAAGACCTATTTTAGATCTGAGACATCTGAACAAAGCCCTCATGAGACGGCCGTTCAAAATGATCACAACCAGAAAAATCCTCGCGCAGATTCGCCCAGGAGACTGGTTTATCTCTCTCGATCTAAAAGACGCATACTTTCAGATCCAGATAACTCCCCGTCACAGGCCATTCTTGAGATTCGCCTTCAACGGTCGAGTATATCAGTACACAGTCCTGCCCTTCGGCCTGTCTTTGGCACCCCGTACATTTACGAAATGCATGGACACGGCCCTCGCTCCCCTGAGAAAACAGGGAAAGCGAATACTGAATTATCTGGACGATTGGCTTATTCTAGCGCAGTCAGAGACGGAACTTGTGTCTCACAGAACAGTGCTTCTCAGCCATCTGGAGGAGCTGGGTCTCTCGGTCAACTGGACCAAGAGCTCGCTATCGCCCCGTCAGTCAATTTCCTTTCTTGGAATAGAACTGGACTCGGTGGCTATGACGGCCAGACTGTCGGAGCAGCGCGCGCGCCGCATCCGCCTCCTCGCCGCATCCCTCCAAATAGGCAGCCGGGTTCCGCTGAGGACATTCCAGTGTATCTTGGGGCATATGGCCTCAGCTGCAGCAGCGCTCCAGCTGGGCCTACTGCGCATGCGCCCGCTTCAACGCTGGCTGAAAGCGCGCGTGCCCCACCGAGCCTGGGCGGCCGGCGGCTTGCGAGTCAGAGTGAATCAGGGCTGCATTTCAGCCCTGCAGCCCTGGCTGGCAGCCGAATGGTATCTCACGGGAGTGACTATGGGAGTGATTTCACACCGGAAAGTTGTCTCGACAGACGCTTCCAACCTAGGTTGGGGAGCGCTCTTCGAAGGCAGACCGGTCTATGGCCGCTGGTCAGACCAGGAGAATCTCCTACACATAAACTGTCTAGAGATGCTCGCGGTCGAGAAAGCGCTCAAACACTTCCTCCCATTCCTCCACGGTCACCATGTTCTAGTCCGCACGGACAATACATCGGTAGTGGCCTATGTGAATCGCCAGGGCGGTGTCAGATCAAAGACGCTCTGCACCCTGGCGGAACGCCTCCTCGTGTGGGCTCAGCACTCTCTGCGCTCGCTGAGAGCCGCGCATGTGCCTGGCCACCTGAACGAGGGCCCCGACAGACTGTCCAGGGACAACGTTCCCCCTGGGGAGTGGTCTCTACACCCCCAAACAGTCCAGTCACTGTGGCGCCGTTTCAGCAAAGCGAAAGTCGACCTTTTTGCGTCAAAAGACAACGCTCATTGCCCAGAGTTCTTCTCGAAGAACGAGGACGCGCTGGCTCAGACCTGGCCCAGCGGCCCGTTGTACGCTTTTCCCCCGGTCTCTCTGCTGCCTCAGGTCATCGAGAGATTCAGGGAAGCGCGCCACTCAGTGCTCCTCATAGCCCCATGCTGGGAGAACCAAGCTTGGTTCCCGGATCTAACGCAGCTGGCAGACTCAGCCCCCTGGCCGATACCGGTGAAGAGAGACCTTCTCTCTCAAGCCCGCGGCTCGATATGGCATCCCCATCCAGAGCGCTGGTCTCTGCATGCGTGGAGCCTCAACGATTACACGCTGATCTGCCAGACGGGGTCATGAACACGATCATACAATCTAGAGCCCCCTCTACGAGGCGGCTCTACATGTTGAAATGGTCAGTGTTTAACAGATGGTGCACTGCTAAGGGGCTCGATCCACAGACATGTGGGGTATCGCGAATACTGTGTTTCCTTCAAGAGCTACTGGACGCGGGCAGGTCCCCCTCCACGCTCAAAGTCTATGTTGCGGCCATTTCAGCGCTCTCTGTTTCAGAGCGGGGCCGCGCATTAGGAAGGAACGAGTTCGTCATCCGCTTCCTTAGGGGAGCCAGGAGGATGAACCCCCCCGCGACCCCCCTCGGTTCCTATGTGGGATCTTTCTCTGGTCTTGGAGGCCCTGAGAGCGCATCCCTTCGAACCCTTGGAAACTGTGGATATGAAATACCTCACGCTCAAAACCGTTTTTCTGAAAGCACTGTCTTCAGTCAAACGAGTGGGAGACCTTCACGCGTTATCTGTTAACGCCGCGTGCCTCGAGTTCGGACCTAGTGACTCCAAAGTCATTCTCAGACCGAGGCATGGGTACGTTCCAAAAATTTTGGGCACTCCCTTCAGAGCACAGGTCATTTCCCTCTCAGCCCTGCCAACGCACGGCAGCGAGGCTGATAGTAATCTCCTCTGCCCGGTCAGGGCGTTGAGAAACTACATTTCACGGTCCGCCGCTTTCAGGCGCTCGGAACAGCTCCTTGTTTCGTTTGGTGGGTGCACCAAGGGTCTCGCCGCCTCGAAACACAGCCTGTCCAGATGGATAGTGGACGCTATTGCTGCTGCTTATGCGTCTAAAGACCTGCAGTGCCCATTGGGCATTCGAGCTCATTCCACCAGAGGCATGGCCTCGTCGTGGGCATGGTCCAGCGGGATTCCCATTCATGACATTTGTGCAGCGGCAGGCTGGGCCTCCCCCTCCACATTTGTTAGGTTTTACAACCTGGATGTTCCCGCCTTGCAGGCGAAAGTGTTATCAGTCTAAGTCTCGCGTATGCCAGCCCACTATCTGTGCGCGGGCTACGTTGTGTGATTTAGCTCTACTGGTTGAGCTGCACAATGCAGGGAATTGTCAGTTCGGACCGGCCGTGCCGCTCCTAACCCCCTAGTGTGTGCTTATGTACGGCGCTAGCCCCCTTCGGGCCGCCCGGCTCTCTGCTATCACGTTCCCCGGGCTCTCCCTGGGACTCATTCAGTGGATGCTGGGCGCGCACGGCGTTGACAAGGGCGTTCCCGTAGCGTAAGCAACTACGCAATACGAGAGAACCTCTCGTAAGAGAACGTTTCGGTTACTCACGTAACCTCTGTTCTCTCTAGAAGAGGGAACGAGTATTGCGTAGCCCGCCGTGCTCTCGCCACGAGCTCATTTCGCTTCATGCGACAGAAACCAGAGAAGCAGCCTCCGAGCCCTGTTTATATACGCTAAGCCACACCCCTTTTCGCGGGCTGTGACGCATTAAGCGCGCCAAGCGCGCTCATTGGTCGTGACGTCACGCCAAGGGCTCAGCGGTAGGCTGCTGCAGTTGCCGCAGGGCAGCCTATGGGCACGCTAGTAAGCTTGCCCTAGGTCTGCAGGCTGCCGCACTGCGTTGACAAGATTATAAAAATTAAGGATAATTTTTGGCTTCAGTATCTCGAGAAAGAAAGGCTTTCCCGTAGCGTAAGCAACTACGCAATACTCGTTCCCTCTTCTAGAGAGAACAGAGGTTACGTAAGTAACCGAAACGTTTTTTTGCTGTTTTTTTTTTCTCGTTGCATTTACACAGCTTTAACCAGCAGATGTCCTCAGCGTCCTATGTTTTGAGTAAAGCTAGTGTAATCGATCTAATAATCTAACTGTGAACTTAGCTGACATATTCAAAATAACGTTAGTGAAATAATAACACTTGGTCTTTTTCAACTTCTGCAACTTCAAAGGCAGCAAGACAGTGTTGTCGAAACGAGCGCTGGATACCTGAGGTACTTCTCACCATTTATTCAGAGGGTATGAACGATTGTTTTCCATTTCCTTTTTCTTGAAAATGGGCTTGACTTGTCAAACAGTGGTGGATTTTTCTGGACCCCGGCGATCAACTTCTCCGCAATGTCGTCTACCATTTAAGCGAGACCTTTGTTTAAATTCAAGTGGCTTCTGATTGGCTGTCAGTGTTTTATCGTTCAACAGCTGGAAAAAAATCGTTCCGAAAGTGATCCCAACGATATCGTTCCTCATATCTTTATCGTTATAGTTATGGTGTGAACTCTGCTATTCTTTAATATGGAGAACGATTTTTAGAACTATATATTTATCGTTATCTTTATAGTTATCGTCCTTGGTGTGAACGGGCCTTTACTATTGTGTAGTTTGTATTAATAACAAATAATGTAAAGGTTAAATAATAATTCACTTAGACTTTATAAGCAATTGCAACTTTATTTCACACAATTCTGACTTTATATTTCGCAATTCTGACTTTATAACGCGACTTTATATCACAATTCTGACTCTATATCTTGCAGTTCTGACTTTATAAGCAACTGCAACTTTATTTCACGCAGTTCTGACTTTATATCTTGCAATTCTGACTTTATTTCACACAATTCTGACTTTATAACACACAATTGCGACTTTATATCACACAATTCTGACTATATATCTTGCAGTTCTGACTTTATAAGCAATTGCGACTTTATTTCACGCAGTTCTGACTTTATATCTTGCAATTCTGACTTTATAAGAAGCAATTGCGACTTTTTCACACAATTCTGAATTTATATCTCGCAATTCTGACTTTATAACACACAATTGCAACTTTATATCACGCAATTCTGACTTTATATCTCTCATTCTGACTTTATAACACGCAATTGCGACTTTATTTCACGCAATTTTGACTTTGTATCTCGCAATTCTGACTTTTATAACACGCAATTGCGACTTTATATCACGCAATTCTGACTTTATATCTCGCAATTCTGACTTTATAACACGCAATTGCGACTTTATTTCACGCATTTTTGACTTTATATCTCGCAATTCTGAGAAATAAAGTCAGAATTGCGAGATGTAAACTCGCAATTGTGAGATAAAAAGTCGCAATTATCTTTTAAAATGTTTTATTCTGTGGCGGAAACAAAGCTTCCATACCTCCTGGCCTCTTCCTCCCATCCATCCTCCCTGACGTGTACCGTTACGGTAGGGCCGGCCCAGCTATCGGTAGGCGCCGGCGGTGCCGCGGTAAGCCTACCTGAGACAACGTTTTGGAAAAGACGGACTATGGACCCAACCAACTCTATAGGGGAGGGGAGAACTCCCTCACATGGTACAACCCATGCAGAGGCTGCGCGCTGCGGTGTCAGAATGCGAAACGTGTGTAGCCTATGTAACTAACGTGACATTGAAATGTGAAAAAAAAACAAAAAAAAAAAACATTTCCTCGACAGGCCCAAAAGTGAAGCGGCCCACCGGGAATTCTCCCGATTCTCCCGATTACCCACTCCGGGCCTGATTGTTGCTGCTAACTATACAGCTGCGACCCATATCAAAGGGCGCATCGTTCAGACCGGTTTAGCCTATGGAGGATTTGTCTTGTCGCCTGGCAGCTGTGACAGCTGCCGATGACGAGCGCGAGAAATACTGGACTTTTTATATTCAATTGGGTATTATAGTCAAACAGGGCTAAACCGAAAATACATGATCCGGCAGCGCCGGGGCTGGCACATCCTCACCATGTCTTCCAGTAAAATATAAAACATAAAAATGACAATAGCCAATTCTGGCTCCATAGCCGTTTACTCAATTATATCAAATTAATTATCAGGATGGCAGCTGTCCTCTGGCACCGTTGCTTGGCGCCAGGAGTGGTGATCAGAAACACCTGGTTGCAATAGACCCCTTCAATGTTTGTAAACATCGAACGCCTAGGTTGGGTGCGCGCGCAGCATGGGGTCAGAAAAATGGTGCGGCTAATAGACCGGCATATTGTGTCAAGGGTATGCACTGTCTTTGCCATCACAGGAACGGGAACAGAACCATAATAAACTTGTTTTAGCTAATGGCGATTGTCTGCCTGATTAGAGTCCTGCACGGGTTCGGACGGGTGACCCGCAAATTTTGCTCAAACAAGTGAAAAATATCCAACTGTGTCGGGTCGGACACGGGGGAAATACGGGTCTAAACATGGGTTTAAAACTATCACATGCAAACGTAAAAATATATTCTTTTTTTTTTTTAGGAACACGTCTACAAAAATATGCCTGTATTTCAAGTTGATAAAATAATCTAAAATCCACATCAGTTTATTTGCCCACGCGCCACGCCCTCCCAGGATCTTTCACTTTTAAAAATGCTTCATAACCGCGCGCACGCGACCTGCTTGCAGTCGTCGAGATGGATGCTGAGGAGTTGAAGAGAAGAATAGCTAGTGGAGATTGTAAAGTTGTCGACAAGTTGTCACTTCAATCAGGATGCACTTATTCTCTTCGTCGTGTCTCAGGCAGACGCAGGCTCGAGTCTTCTGACACCATGTAGTGTTTCTTCATGTGCAGTATATCCAATGAACTACATACACAGAGAGTCACCGGAGAGAACCGACCGTTTATTCATACAAACAAAGCGGCTACTGCCGCCAACACATATAAGCCAGACTTCTTCACCTCCACACTCCAATAACCCCCTTTAACCCCCAGGTGGCCCTCTAGTGGAGACAATAGGTAATGACATCACAAATGCATTATGCACAGCCAATGCATTAAACACTACACCACATCCCCCTTTTTTTCACAGCAAACAATACAAGCTATAAACAAGATATATGAACATTTAATTTCCTTCTTATTTATAGCAAACATTTTGTCCATTAAGCAGTTCAAAGCTAGTTCATACAATAGTCCTGAAACCTCACCGGAAGTTTCACAACTCGACCACTCCTGGTGGTTGTGGGACTGCTGTTATGAGAAGATTGCTCTGGCACATACTGTACAGACCGATCCGTCTCTTCATGTGCCTCAGGGACGTGAGAGTGTGCATTGTCATGGGTCTCATCCGCTACTTCAAATGTTTCTGTGTGTTTGTGATTTGTTTTCCTCAAATGGCGCCTGTTGCGACGGAACTGTCGTCCTGCTTCATTGATGACATCATACGATCTTGGCTCATCACGTTTTGAAACAATGAGACCTCGTTGCCACCCCTTATCTGTTTCCATGTGCACAGTATTTCCAGCACGTAGTTCTGGCAGGACTTTTGCTCTCACATTATAATGACATGCTTGCTTCTTTTGCAGATATTGGAGCGCCTGATGAACACCTTTAGGAGTGACCGGTCGCAGAACTTCACTGGACACTGGTAAGATGCTCCTCAGAACTCTTCCCATCAGTACCTGAGCTGGTGAGTAGAACGTACCTGTGATAGGCGTATTTCTCAGCGAGAGAAGAGCAAGATGATGATCCACCCCTGATAATTCTGCTTTTTTCAGGACATATTTAACAGTTTTGATTGTCCTTTCCGCCAGGCCATTTGATTGAGGATAGGCCGGACTAGAGTGTGTCAGCTTAATCCCCCACTCTGCAGCAAAAGTCTTCATTTCATAGCTAGCGAAGGGCACATGATCGCACACTAGTTCTTTGGGAATGCCATGCCTTGCATACACTGCTTTCATCTTTTCAATCACTGAGCGCGCTGTCTTAATTCTATCTATCTCTATTCTATTCTATCTCTATTCATCACCTCTGGAAACTTTGACATATAATCGACAATCAACAGATATGACTGACCTCTGATTTCAAAGATGTCGGCAGCTATTTTTAACCAGGGGAGCTCTGGAATTTCATGAGAGATGAGTGGCTCTTTCTGGTTCCTGGGCTGGAACTGTTGGCATATTGAACACCTTTCAACCATCTGTTCTATGTGTTTCGTCATTCCAGGCCAATACAGAAATTTTCTGGCATGTGCTTTTGTGCGCTGCATTCCTTGGTGTGAGATATGTAATTTCTGCATCATCTCTGTTCTCATTGACTCAGGAATCAAGATTCTACCTGATACCAACATTATGCCATCCTGCACAGCCACAGTGTGTCTAATAGGCCAGAACTGATGTAGTGAGGGGTTGAGTTTCTTTCTATGTGTCGGCCATCCTGTTTTTTGCATTTTCACAAGCAACTGGAGTGTACAAGCAACTGGAGTCTCCTGCAGTAGCATCTATAAGCTGTTTCAGCATTTCTTCACTGAGAGCCTCTTTAGCCTGAAGTGAATATACAACTCTCTCATCACTGAGATCATCTGTACCTGTGTGTTGGCCTTCAATGACAGCACGTGACAGTGTATCAGCAATCAACATGTCTTTACCAGGCTTATATTGGACAATAAGATCATATTTCTGTAGCTGTAAGAGCATACGTTGGAGTCTCGCCGGTGCTTTGCTCAATGGCTTTTTGAAAATAGCCTCCAATTGCTTATGATCCGATTGGACATTCACACTGCGCCTGTACACATACTGATGGAACTTTTTGGTCGAAAAAACAATCGCCAATAGCTCTTTTTCAATTTGGGCGTAGTTCTTTTCTGTATCCGATAAAGCCCTGGATGCATATGCTATTGGTTGCCCCTTCTGCAGCAGACATGATCCTAAGCCATCTTTGGATGCGTCTGTTTGTATGGTGAGTGCTGTGTTGGGGTCATAATACCTAAGAACTGGTGAGTTGGTCAGTGTGTTTTAAGTGCAGACAGTGCTTCGTCGTGTTCTGGTTGCCACTGGAATGCAATGTCTTTTCTAAACAGCTGTCTGAGAGGAGCTGTGAGTGATGCCTCACCTGGAATAAATGGTGCAAGGTATCTTATCATACCCAAGACCCGCTGCAGTGCTTGTTTGTCAGTGGGTGCTGGCATGCTCACTACTGCCTGTATGGCCAGTAGCCATCCTTTTCATCAAAAATAGAGAAAATTTTCTTTCCAGCAAGCTTACACAAGACATCTTAAGTTGTCGGAATAGAGAAGTGTTGACGAAGAACGGCTTTATTTAGATCCCGAGGATCCAGGCACACTCGTAATGACCCATTCTTTTTTTCGGTGACAACCGAGTCTGTTAACCCATGGAGTGGGCTGGGTGACTGGCGCTATAACGTCTGCTTGCAACAGCTGCTCCAGTGTGTCCTTCAGTTTGCCCAGCACTGCTAAGGGAATCTTTCTGCAGCCATGTATGACCGGGATTGCTTTCGAATCGACATGTATATGATGTTCATGTGGAAACTGACCAAGCCCTTCAAAAGCTGTTGGATGTTGTGCTATCAATTCCTCTTTGGAGGTAGAATGCTTGATTAAAACAGTCTCAACTCTTTTCAGCAGTTGGATCCGTTCACATGCTTCTTTACCAAGTATTGGAATGGACGAGTATCTGGTGATGTAAAAGGGTAAGCAAACTTGTACTTTAGGTGTGTTACACTGAAAATTGACCACACCTTCTGGTTTTAACTTAGCTCCACCATATGCCACCAGCATTGTCGAAGTCGGTTGCAAGACCACTGTTTTGTCAAGTGATTGATAAATATCCAGTGGTATAATATTGGCTTCGGCCCCAGAGTCCAGTTTGAACTTCACAGTCACATTTCCAATATTTACATCGGTATACCATGCTTTCTGTACAGAGCTGAAGGCCTGTTTCAGTTCAACTGATCCGATGAATAATGAATCAACCGTGACATTTCTATCATATTCAGGCTTCTTGTCTTTTTGTTCAGACCTGCACACTGAGGCAAAGTGATTACGTTTTCCACAGGCATGACATGTTGCACCAAAAGCTGGACACTGTCTTGGAGGGTGAGACTTTCCACTCTTTTTGCAGATAAAAGAATAATCTGATATGTGTTGTTGAGATAATGGCCTTTCATATCTCGTTATGTTCTGTTTTACATCTTTTATCCTATTTTTAATGGCATGAACAGTTTTACTCTGCTCTCCCATTGCTTGGATCTGTGTCTTTGCTGCCTCTGCCGCTCTACAAATGTCCACAGTTTTTTCAAGGGTCAAGTTCGTTTCTCTTAAAAGCCTCTCCTTTAAACGCTGATCGCTGACACTGAACACAATCTTATCTCTTATCATGTCAGATTCTGTTGGGCCAAATTCACAGTCCTTAGCCTTTTGCTTTAGTTCTGTGACGTACTTATCGATGGTAATCGTATCGGGCATGGGGTAGGCCCAGAATTGATGCCTTTCAAAAACAACGTTCTTTCTCGGTAAGCAGTACGTCTCTAATGCAGTTACCATATCTTGCATTGTTTCATTTTCCCCTTCCGGCTCAATAGACAGTGAATTGTAAACTTCTAAGGCCTCCTCTCCTAAAGCTTGAAGGAGAATGGCGATTTTTACCTTTTCAGTTTTTGAGTCCGATCCTGAAGCAGTCATATAAATGTTGAAACGTTGTCTCCATCTTCTCCAATTTTCACCTGTATTCCATGACAGGACTAATGGAGGTGGTAATCTGAAATTATCCATGTGTATTTTCTCACTATGGCAGACTCACTTCAATCAGGATGCACTTATTCTCTTCGTCGTGTCTCAGGCAGACGCAGGCTCGAGTCTTCTGACACCATGTAGTGTTTCTTCATGTGCAGTATATCCAATGAACTACATACACAGAGAGTCACCGGAGAGAACCGACCGTTTATTCATACAAACAAAGCGGCTACTGCCGCCAACACATACAAGCCAGACTTCTTCACCTCCACACTCCAATAACCCCCTTTAACCCCCAGGTGGCCCTCTAGTGGAGACAATAGGTAATGACATCACAAATGCATTATGCACAGCCAATGCATTAAACACTACACCACAAGGAACACGTCTACAAAAATATGCCTGTATTTCAAGTTGATAAAATAATCTAAAATCCACATCAGTTTATTTGCCCACGCGCCACGCCCTCCCAGGATCTTTCACTTTTAAAAATGCTTCATAACCGCGCGCGCGCGACCTGCTTGCAGTCGTCGAGATGGATGCTGAGGAGTTGAAGAGAAGAATAGCTAGTGGAGATTGTAAAGTTGTCGACAGTCATCAAAAATCAAGTCCAGTGTGTGGGAGAAATTTGGAGTTATCTGAAGAAAATATTGTGAATGGCTTATTTGCTGCATGCATTTTCGTGTTGGATAGCCGCAAATGTGGAACTTCATCGCCGAGGAACTACGCAGATAACTGTGGTAACAAACCAAGCAGTTCTGTCGAACAGTACTTTTTCAAATTTAACACTGTTAAGTATGTGTATTTTTTTATATAATAAACGGGCAGACAGGGTCAATGCTACAATCAAAGATGTTCGTGTTTGTTATTGTGTTATTGACAGTTAACGTTATTGTGACAACAACGGTATAAGTTAGTTAAGCCCTGGTAAGTAAACAAATGTTTTCTGTAAACTGTAGACTGGTTTAATAGTTAGGTGAAGTTCGATATCTGGCATTAATTGTGACCTGTGTCATGCTAGCCTACTTAGCAGATAACGTTAGCAGTATCTATCTGAACCATAGACTGTAAAAAAAAAAAAAAAATAGATCTGAACAGATGTCGTATATATATTTTTTTAAACGGATGAGATCCTGCAGGAATCCTGAAAAACTTGACTCCACAACTGGTGTGATTTTAACAGTCCACGACGCAACAAGTAGGCATTTTTTCTTGACTAGAAATTCTCTGGTTAACACACAATTCAATGAGATGGAATTAACTTTCTGACCCCGACATGCGCACTGCGAACTTAGAATTTTCCTGTGACGTCAACCGTGAAGGGGTCTATTAGGAAATCCTATGAAGGAGTATGCGTCCTTCGAAGGATGCAGCCTTTACATTGGGACACAGCTACAGAATCCCATAAAAAAACATTTTTACCATATGGGACATTTAAGTTAGAATGCCAGTTGACTGTTCGCAAAGAACCGCCACCTTTAGTTACTGTTGCTATGTCCAACAAGCCGTACCGCTCTCATGCCACACCATGTTCTCACTGACAATGCACTGACAGACAAGACAGAGCAGGTTACTTTTGATATGAAACAGTCTTAGCTATCCAATTTGGTAAATTAACGAAATTTAAACAATAAATACCATTTTGTGGCTATTTGTAATTCCTCCTTTTGACTCCTTTACTAACTCTGGATGGCGGATTATGATTGGTCAGGTCGCCTGTCAAGCAAACTCACTGCGAAGGGTCAATTGGTTATTGGTAATTTTTATAATAGTTTAGCAGCACATTTAATTATTCTATTTAACTCTACTCTTATTATTCTCGTTCACTCGGGTGCCAAAGTCGCACCGGCCATTAATTTTTATGCGGGCCCACGATCATAAACTTATCAGTTTTTGGTCACTAAAAAGAGGTAATTGGCTAAATATCTTAAAGGTCCCATGACATGAAATTTTCACTTTCTGAGGTTTTTTAACATTAATATGAGTTCCCCTAGCCTGTATATGGTCCCCAAGTTTCTAGAAATTTCAATCGGTGTAAATCGAGCTTTTGTTATCTTTCTCTGCCTTTGAGAAAATGGAAGCTCAATCGCGCTGATCTTGAATCTCCTCCTTGTGACGTCATAAGGAGGAATGTTACCTCCCCTGTCTCTGCTTTGCCCGCCCAGAGAATATTTTCCGCCCATGAGAAAATGAGCTAGGAAGTAGGAACGCGCACGCGCGATTTTAGTTTGTCCACGAGCGATATCATGGCTTTTGAGCGAGCGAAGCATAACACTTGCTCAATAATTGGATGTACAAATGAACACCGAAGGGTTAATACAGAGCTGGGCTTGCTGAACGTCTGAAACTAAAGTGTGGATCACTCTCTTTGGCTCAGCTACACACCTCGGAACAGTAAGTCAACTAATGATATATAAGTGTGTTGCTTTACTGTTTACTTTACTGTTTATGGTTGCCTAGACTGTTACACGTAGAATGTGGCTGTCACATTAGCTATGCAGCCATGCAGTTTATGTGTGTGAATACACACACTGTAACGCGAGTGTTGTACACTTCTTTGTTATTTGGATAACCGTTTTCCTGTTGGTTATACGGCGCGCGCGATATCCGCATTTCAAGATCGCAGAGCTTGATGATGTAATTGTAATAAGATAAATTACAGATGTTACAGATCTCTCATGAAAAGGCAACAGTAGGTTAGCGTTAGCTACATGATAATAACTGTAAACCATCCGAATAAAGTACCGTATCCAGACATAATATTTTAAACTAACCATTCGGAAATGTCCTGCTGGAACCGCTGAGTTGTTGCTTCTCCATCCGGATCAGATTCTGGGTCAAACTGAAATGCTTGAACGACTGCGTGTCTTCGTGCCATTGCTATATCCAACGTTAACCACGGACCGGTACCGTTGCGCAAGATGGTCAAGGCCACACCCACCCCCCACCTTGCGCCGCCTTTCTCCTCCTCATTAACATTTAAAGCTACAGACACCGAAACGGCCTGTCTGAAGGAAGCTCATTCTGGGACTGGCTTGTAGTGGCTATAATTCTGCACCGAGGCTGAATTTTTGAAAAGAGATTTCAGATACAGTACTAGGGACCACTAAGGCCTATATTAAAGCCTACAAAAAATAGCATGTCATGGGACCTTTAAAAGGTCGCATTCACGCTTACTGAAATATATTTTTGTATTGCCCCCCGTGGTCTGTACACTTGAATTAAAGTACCGTTTACTTAAAAGGCAGGATTTTCCAAAAGTATATCAAATTTATTTAATCACAGGGAAAAAAAAATCATTCACTTAAAAACATCAAAATAGGTCTCAAATACAGCTTACCAATTAATACCGACAGAAACAAGAGACCACAATTTTACCTCTTAAGTCTTAACCCTCTGGGCTTCTTCGCCCGAAAACGGGCGAAAACTTTAACGTTTCGAATTGTTTAATTTTTTTGCTTCATCGGATGGGGTACTTGGTGACTTTTGTTTTATTACCTATATGAACACACAGAAAAATCAAGGAGATGATTCTGATATGTTAAAGGGGCGTAAAAAAAAAGTCACACTTAGCTTCCTGCCGCCCAAAAACAGGCGACATAGGAAATGAATGGGAAATACGAAAAAATAGGAAAACTCAGAGAAACTTTTGGTGGTACAAGCTACAGATCAGCCACTGTGCTGAAAAAAAGTGTACAGCAATGAAGGGGTGACACTCTAGAACATCAAGAGTGCAAATAAGACACCCCCCCCCCCCACACACACACACACACACACACACACACACACACAGAGAGAGAGAGAAATGAACTGGTAAGACTGAAACAGCAAATTTTGCCCCAAACTTTTTAAAATGATATAATCATAATAACTCCAAAACTATAGCAAGGAGAGTCAAAAGGTAGGTATCGTTTGAATGAACTATTTTTAAATTTTTTGAAAATATAAATTACATTACATTTGGACATTGTCCTGCCAAGAAACAGCGGATAAAAAAAAAAATATATATATATATATATATATATATATATATATATATATATATATATATCATTTTTATTATGATTTTGCATATCTTTCTTATTTGTCATGGTATAACTCAGGAAGGAAATAAGGTAGGAGGAAAATTCTTTTTTAGTGAAGTCCCCCTACATGTTAGCTGCATCTGGATAAAAAAATAAAATAATTTTTGGATAAAGGAATCAAAAGTTACAGCATTTGGAAAAGAGACAGCCTTTTTGTACAGTCTTTGACACCCCCTCACGGGCAGTTTTTTTTCCATGAAAAATATCTTGTCATAAAAGCAATAGATTATGTTAATTTTGGGCTTACGCTTTAAGTGTATGGAAAATTAAGGATAATTTTTTGCTTCAGTATTTCGTGAAAAAAGAGTTTTTCCCGTAGCGTTTTTACAAAAACGCAGGACGAGAGGACTCTCGTAAGAGAACTCTGGAAGCGCATTTGTAAGTTCAGATCAGCGATTGAAATATGAGAAATAGTTAGCAAAACATGCAGTGTATTAAAAACGAAGTCAAAAAAATTGCCTGTGATTTATTCTTTTTCAGTTTCAAAGATATTTTATTCAGTTTCAATTTATATTTTCATTAGTTTCTTGAAAAGCTACGTTCATTATTGTTGGCACAAACAAAATTCCATAGGGATACCTTAATAATGAAAGTGATGTAACAGGCTTCTTTTGGCCAGGTAAAGTTTTGAACCCAGATCCAAGTTTCAAGACAAACAAAAGCCATTTCTTTGCCTTTTCTTCATGCCACGAGTCATGACTTGTCACATGAGTCACTAGACAAGACTGGAAAAACAAGAACAAAATGTAAACACGATCAACAAAGACCTCAGTAGGTTTAACTAAACTTTAAAATGCAGAACCCAGAAATTAAATATAGTTTTGACAAAGGAAACATTAAGCTAGACATTAGATTATTAATTACTTTAGCTTTGATTGAAGTTAACTATGTATATTTGTTTAATGTATACTTTCATCTTTTACAAAAATGGCTGGAATCTTCAGTGTCAAGTGTTTCAATCTGCATATATTTAAAAAAATATTTAATAAACAGAAACAGGCTCCCATGATAGCAACTTTTATGTTCTCACTTCAACTTGATCCCGATTTAACTTTAGCCTATTTTCTGTCCTCACTAAAGAACAAAAATACAGATTTGAATGGTTCTTCTTTTTTATTATAGACCCATTCAACAAATATTTTTGAGGTTTAATGTCAACATACAGTTGGAATCCCTGTTCAGACAAGTTATCAGATGGCTTACATGATAGCAAAACAGGATAAGCTAACCTTTATTTGTTACATCTTCACTAAAGAACAGAACAAAAACAGATTTGGTCCTACTTTTTTATTATAGAACTATTCAACAAACATTTTGGAGGTTCCCTGTTCAGACAAGTTATCAGATGGCTTACCACAAACATTATTTGAATAGTGTCAGATTACATGAAAGCAAAACAGGATAAGCTAACCTTACACGATTCAGTACCAAAGTTTTATTTGTTACATCTTCACTAAAGAACAGAACAAAGCAGATTTGAATGGTCCTACTTTTTTATTATAGACCTATTCAACAAACATTCTGATGGTTCCCTGTTCAGACAAGTTATTAGATGGATTACCAAAAACATTATTTGATTACATGATGGTAAAACAGGATAAGCCAACTTTATATAAGTAGATTCAATACCTCAGGTTTATTTTTTACATCTTCACATCACTAAATATATTGCTTCTTTTTTCTTTTCTTTTTTTAAACAGTTTTTTAATGTGTATATGTGTTTAAATAAATTCTGTGATTAACATTTTCTAAAGGATACAAAAATCTATCTTAGCTAGTGCTGTAAACTATATGGGGAGCCCTAAATTACACATTACTATAATGTTAAAGGTCACAATTAACAACAGAGCCCACTGACTGGCCCTGAGTGGCCCTCGGTTGGCTGTCTGGCCCTCGGTTGGCTGAGGATGATGTTGTGTTTTTGCATGTGTGTAGTAGAGCTCTCAATGGGTCGGGTCGGCCTGACAAACCCGACGGGACTCGTGGGTTCGGGCCGGGTTTGGGTCGAAAATATAAGCAAATGACTCGGGTCGGGTCGGACCTCAGGCTTAATCTTTTCCGGGGAGGGGGCAGACCTGACGCCGCTGCATGCACGCCTTTAGCCTGGAGAAGAAAATGGAGTTGGTGAAAAGTAAACTTGCCGCAGGTGAATTCACCGTCGCTACTACAGGAGTGGGAAAATCAGAGGTCTGGAAAGTGTTTATTGTTTGTATTGTTAAAAGGCGTGAACATTAAAGATTGATTTGAATTCCCGTCTGCTGGTCCTGATAATACGTGTATGAGAAAAAAAAAAAAAAAATCTGCCGGGTTCGGGCAGATAATTCATGTTGATGTGTCGGGTTACATCGGGTCCGGGCTTTAAAAGCCACGGGCCGGGTCGGGTTGTAATTTTCAGGCCCGTTGAGAACTGTAGTGTGTAGGCGGATTGTGTGTATGTTTTGCAGCTTTAGTGTGTGCACAGGGATGGCTTGGGATGATTTGGCAGGCAGTGTTAGACCAGACGTTCCAAAGCAGCCTGCTGGTTCCCGGGTTTCTCTTAGCTGGTGCCTTTTTTGCTTTTTCCTGGCAACACAAGCTCAGAGGCTTTAGTATCTGCCTTAAGGTCATGGTTCACTCTGCTGGAAAGTTCACTTTGCGTTAGGAGCTAGTTTGCGTTCACACGGTTGTTTGGCCGCCACACCATCCCTGTTCCCTTTGCACAGGTACATTCACGATTGGTCTTCCTTACACGTGACTCATGTAGAACACTTGTAAGGAACAACTTTACTGGTTTGATTAACTTTTTTTTGTACTCTGTCCAAGCTCAGTTCTTGATGATTAGTCCAGAAACATGGTTCGAACTGCCTTCAAATTCAGTTTGAGGCTGGTTTTGCTGTATTTTAGAAGATTTTCATTCTAAATTTATATTTAGATCTTCTATTTCAGGAAATGGAGCATTTTGATCTTTCAACACAGGATGGCTTGGTATTGAGTATAAATCTGTTAGTTTAGTATGTGATTCTTTGGTGTCCCTCTCTTCTGCCTTTGTGGAGCTGATCATTTCCAAATTCATTCCAAACGCGAAAAGAGCGTCTGGCGCGAGTGATTTCAATGTTAACGCCGGTTTCACACTGCACGCATTAGCAGAGCGTAAGCAGCGCAGGAGCAGTGCATATGGTGAGCGGGAGCAGGACAGGAGCGTTTTGCTTTCACACTAGCAGCGTTTGTCACGCGCGGCTGAACCGCGGCGTATAGACAGAGTACTATAATCAGGGTAAGTTGGCATTGCTTTATTTCGTTTTCAAATACATTTAAGAGAAAAGACTTGTCAAGAAGCTTATTTTATTAATCATTTAATTTATATAACTTTTGGTTTGTCTTTGTTTTTATTGTTCGGGCAATACGTTTTTTTTTTGGACATTTGTTTTCTTTTTAAATTGCTGTTGGTCATTTGATTGACTGTTTAAAACACAATAGATATCATCAATGCGCTTTTTGGGTAAAACTGCGGTGTATTTTGGCCATGATCAATATATTGTCACTTTAATTCAGCGTAAGCGGCGCGTTAAAAATAGACTGGGCGCCGAAACTATCGCGGCACTGCTGTTCCTGCTCTGCTCCTGCTACGCGCTGCCGCTTCTGCGTGCGGTGTGAATGCACTCATTGATTAACATGGACGCCGAAAAAAATATGCGCTGCTCACGCGCCGCTGACGCTTGCGGTGTGAAACCGGCGTTACGCTGATTATGTTGTTTCCAAATGCACCAAGCAATGATCCTTTCAATTTTATAAACTTTTATAAACCCAGCCAATATAATCACAATGAACACATCCAAAATAATATCTTTAACATGTAGGCTATATAACAACTGCAAAGCGTCTAATTTGTAAACAAAATGATTTACGCACTAAATCCAGAATAAACTCACTGAGACTGTCGGCAGTTTCTTTTCCGTGTATCATTTTATTATATCCATGTTTGTGGTTAGTTACTGTCAAATCATACATTGAAATCGCCCTCAAACTCTTCTCTCTCTCTCTCTCTCTCTCTCTCTCTCTCTCTCTCTCTCTCTCTCTCTCTCTCTCTCTCTCTCTCAAAAAAAAACAAAAAAACAACAGAGCCCACATTATTATGAGCCCACATTATTATTAAGTTTCTTTTCCGTGCATCATTTTATTATATCCATGTTTGT
>NW_028296061.1:0-30475 GCF_964197995.2 Scardinius erythrophthalmus
CACTGACCAGGGGTACAAAACTCAGTTCCTGGAGGGCCACAGTCTTGCAGAGTTTAGTTCCACGCTTCAACACACATACCTGTAGTTTTCAACTAGCTGGATATGGTGTGTTTGATTAGGGTTGAAGCTAAACTCTAAGCTGAGTTTTGCACCTCTGATATACACATGTATACATAATATTTATGAATACATGCATATTTACTTTTACTGACATATTTATTTAATCTTTTTGTGAACAGATACCTGTAACAGACCCACATATGACTTTTCTATAAACTCCATGTTATTATTACTTATCATTATTGTCTTAAACATTATTTTTATTATTACAATTATTAATGTTAATATTATTAATACTTCATTATCATCCCTATTATTATTACAGCTGGTAATGACGATGGTGGTAGAAGCATTGTTACAATGACCTATAGAAAATAGATAATGTTTATGAATATATACAATTTAAAAAAAAATAACCAGAGCAAGTCAAGTTAATGTTTTACAAACCGGGCACACAAGAAATATGATGTTAACTGACTTTGACTGTAGAATAATTGTAGGTTTTAGATGGGTTGGTATGAGTATCTCAGAAACCAATGATCTCCTGGGATTTACACAACACAATAGTGTGAGAAAAACATCCAGTGAGCGGCAGTTCTATGGGCGCAAACACCTTGTTAATGAGAAAGGTCAGAAGAGAATGGTCAGATCTGTTCAAACTGAAGGATAATGACAATAACACCTTGTTTACACCTGGAAGATCCATTTAAGGTCATCTGATCCCAAGTGGACAGGCTAAATACAGGTGTAAATGGGGTCATATGGTGTATCCAGTCACTTAAATCACATTCAAGTACATTTGACCATTTTGCATTTGTAGTGTAAATGCTAATCCATCCTGATGTGTTTTGACCAACAACGATGGACAGCATCTGTCAGTCAACCAGTTGTTGAAAATGGATACTGTGTATACACATAAAAAACATTGCCTGTTCTGATGAATCTCATTTCTGCTGGATCATACATACGAATGGGTATGAAGTTGGTGTAAAAATCCAAAGGTCCATCCAGCCTTCTGTTATCAGTTCAGGCTGGTGGATAATGCACCATGTGAAAAGCCATCACATCCCAAGCTGGATCCAATAAGATGAAAAAGGCTACTTCAGCAGCCTCCACAGTCACCAGATCTTAATATAAATAAGAACATTTTTTAGATGTGGTGGACAGGCAGATTTGTTGCAATATTGTGTGAGGATATCATGTTAGTAGACCTGAATCCTTTATATTTCAAGTACCTTGACAAATTCAGGCTGTTCAGAGAGCAAAAGGTTAAATATTACCATTTTACCAAAGTTACCATTGAGGGTTTTTATTCTAACATAATCTCTGAAATTTTGTATCTTTTTTGTTTTGTCTTATGCCTAATTTATCCACATAGGTAATACTGAACATGTACCCTACTTTTCAAAAGAAAGTTATTAAATTGACGAAAAGTGACGTTTACATTGTTATAAAATATGTTTTGTATACATGCTGATAGCTATTCATCAAAGAATACAAAAAAAAAGACCACCGTTTTCACAAAAATATGAATGAGCACAACTGTTTTCAACATTGATAATGATGAGAAATGTTTTTTGAACACCAAATCATCATATTTAATATAATAATTATATTAATTATTTCTGAAGGATCATGTGACTCTCACGGTTAGCTGTTATAAAATAATGAACAAGAATGATATGCGTGATGCAGAATGATGATGATGATGATGATGATGAATATTTATTTAAACAGAGTGCAACAACAACCACATCTAACACGTTAATGCATAAAGAAATAACTGAGGGCTTAAATACACAAGGGAAGATCATTAACACAACAGGGAACAGGTGAGACACTAATCAGGAACCATGACAACTAATGAAAGAGCTAGAACTTAGGCAAATAGTGACAATGAGCATATGGCTCATAAAAATTCAGCTCTGCCATCACAGGAATAAATTATATTTTTTACACAATATATATAAACAAAGAAAATGGTTGTTTTAAACTGTAATGATATTTCACAATATAACAGTATTTTTTATTAAAGCCCCCCTGTAGTCAATATTTTTTTTCCATAAAACTCATCTTTGATCATCAAAATTATTCATGCCTTAAAATAGCTTGAATGTAACTCTACACCCTTGCTTCATTTAGTACATGGAGCCATGAATATGCAAATTAGCCCCATCTCCACTCACTCACACAAGCTCAGAAATACACTCGGTCAACTTTACTGTAGTAAACACTGCACACTGGCAAGTGGAAATACTGGTTTAATTCAGCCATATATGTTTTAACCAGAAACTGATTCAGAAGAAGAAGTGGAAGAGTGAATTATACAGGCTTGTCTAAAAGTCGATGTACCAGAATGAAAATACATTTTATGTATTGCTCTACAACGTTGGACACATAACGGTAATTAATACAATTAGCCTTTTGCGTGACTACGTTATCAAACAGCTAATAATGTGTTGCTAATGTTACCAGAGATGTTCACAAGTTTTTCATCTGGAGTTTGGCATTTCATCTTGACATAGACTTAATAGTTTTTCAGACAATTAAAGACTTGTCAAGTCTGAAGTCTTTTGTCACGAGTCCGAGTCAAGTCTTGAGTCATTGCATGCCTTACAAAAAAAAAAAAAAAAAATTCTCATACTCAAAAATCCTATTATATAATACATTGTATAAAACAATCATCCTGGCAACAAGAGTTATTTTCAATACAATCGCTAAGCGGTTTGTTATTCAATAGTTTGTTATACAGCGGCGTTGTTGTTGACGACAGTCATTGTCTGAAAATATCAAACCTCGGAATGTTTAAGTCAATAGAAAACTGTATGCATGCTAAAGTGCGATACTTTACAAACTGTAAAGAAACGCGGTCTCTGTAGACACCACAGGCTCCACAAACGGCAACAAAAACAAACTGCGCTCACCCGCACCACGAAACACAACAAACAGTGTTCCAGCCCATCACTGGTAAGAAGTATGTGAGGGTGGGGTTTGGGGGGTTAGTGCGCGTACACATGAAGGGGGTGTGTGGAGGAGAGAGAAGCATGAAGAGGGAAGTTTGAATTATGACCGACACACGACCAAAGAGACGACGTTCCGATGAACAAATTGCAAAGAAGAGGGACAAGGTAGAGGTCTTCACGGGTCCAAAAATTCGTGCCCGAACCCGAAAGAGACCCGTAATGTGCTGAACCGACCCGGACCCGTCTATTATTTCAAAAGCTGGACCCGAACCCGTGCAGATCCGAGAAATGCCTAACCGGACCCGACCTGGACCCGTCTATTATTTGAACGCTGGACCCGAAACCGCCGGGAAGACACAGATCCGACTGGACCCGATTGTCACATATTCCATCTTAAACTGCTATTACAAGTCAATAAACCTGTTGCGAAAAATACAACTTTTTGTCTTACCTAATTTAAGGAGCCGTGGTAGCGTAGTAGTCTCCTCTCCCTTCCTTGTAACGTTAACGTTACCTGACTGGCTGTGATCATGCATTACAATCCTCCGACAAGAAAGTTATTCATGTTATTCCTCTCGTTATTCCAAGTCCAAGCTTAATCCACTCATTATTTCAGCTTCAAAAGTCCACTTGATGTCACGGTGACGGATGACAAATGCAACTTTGCACATGTAACTTACATTCTGACTCGAGTTAACTCGCATAATAACTTTGACTGTTTGCCCTTTTGAACTAACGTTATAATAACGTTTCAGTGCCATGGCCGCTGACGTTATTTATTTGCTATCATCTCCGTGCTCTCTGCTCTGCATCGAGTCTGAATCTGACCACTAAAACTTTAAGATTAAACAAGACGGTTAATTTATATTGTAAAATCTGAAGCGCGGTTTGGCGGTCCCTCACTGAAGCTCTGGTAACTGGTTGCCATAGAAACATGACACGCGCGAGACTGCACGCACGCTAGCTGGATCAACCTAAAATATGCTTTTTAACGCAATTTATTTTGAGTGTCCTAATTTTACAAGTTGCAAGTTACAAAAAAACACAAGCAATGTCTAATCACGACCGGGGTTTCTCCGAGTCTGATCTAATGACTCCGATCGCACGGGTATTACACACAATGTTAAACAGACCCGGGACCCGAAGTAATAAATTCGGACCCGACCCGGACCCGGCTGATCATTTAAAATATAGACCCGAACCCGTACGGGTCCCGGGTCGGGTCCCGGGTCGACGGGTCTCGGGTTCACTGTGAAGACCTCTAGGACAAGGATAAGGAACGCGCAAGGTACCGAATTTACATCGGAAAAACCTTCGAAAGGTGGCGAGAACTCCTCCGGCAGAAGGGATTCCAATCCGACATTCAGTTGCTCTGTTTTTGCAGAACTGGTGGGTAAATCCATTTTTCTTTCTAAATTGACGTTCATGTTTGCCAAACCAACACAAGGATGTAATTAGCTAGAAGAACTATGCAGTCAGCGTTAACTTTGGTGACTACAACATATTTCTAGCAGTTAGCGATCAAGGGCGGGAGGGAATCCGAATAACAGGTTTTATACAAGACACATGGAACACGGGGTGGACGCACCGCAGATTGAGGGAGAATTTGAGTTCGACGGCTACCGGGCTAAGGACCTGGAAAAGGTCAGATGAAACGAGGTGCTAATTTACGGGAACAGGACTGAAGGGGTAAGTTTAGGCTGGAGAGCCACACTTTCTGGCCGCAAACATATTTAGGGGCCTTGATGCGGCGTCGATCGGCGGGCCGACGAGTACAAATCTTGGAGCGACGAAGTCTAACCCTTCTCCAAGTGCGTTTGCACCATTGAATGAATGCTTGCACCGAGGGAACGGAGGTGGTTGGTAACCGAGGCAACAATGAAACGGGGATAACCCTGTGGCGGACGAGGGTAGAGAATTATGGCCGTACTCCGCCCACGGTAATTGCTCACACCAGGACGAAGGATTCTGGAATGCCAGACTGCAGAGCATACGACCGAGAATCTGGTTAGCCCGTTCGGCTTGCCCGTTAGTTTGTGGGTGAAATCCTGACGACAGACTGGCAGAATTGACCGTTTGCAAAGACCCGCCCCCCTTAGTTACTGTCGCTATGTCCGACAAGCTACGCCGTTCTCACGCTACACCATGTTCTCACGCAGTGAAAAATACATCGCGGAGCAGAGAGGAGACTGACAACACGCTGACAGACAGGACAGACCAGGTTACTTTTCGGTTACGTTTGATATTAAACAAACAAAGTCTCACCTTTCAAATTTGGTCATTTTTTAAAAGAAATTTAAACAATAAATACCGTTTTGTGGCTCTTTAATGTGTCGTGACAGATCGCTGTAGAGCATCAGTTAAAGCTGCTCGTGAACCGATCATCTCTTCCTTCTAGTTAATTTATAGCCTCGAATAAACATGAACAAACATAAGAAGGAATGTTGTTTTAACAACGGAAAGGCGTCAGTACACTCCGGTTTTCAAGTTCAAATCCTCCCATGTTAATCTACTAACTCTCCTGACTGCTTTGTCGGACAAAATGGCGGATGGCGAAGTATGATTGGTCAGATCACCTGTCAATCAAGCTCCCTGCGAAGGGTCAATTCCTTCCAGAACTGAGAGACAAACTGGGGTCCCCTGGGGACACAGCATCAGAGGGGAGCCCATGGAGCTTAAACACATGATTGACCACCGCCTGTGCCAACTCCTTGGCGGAGGGGAGCTTAGGAAGAGGAATAAAGTGCGCTGTTTTAGAAAAACAATCAATGACCGTTAGGATTACAGTGTTCCCCATCGAGGGAGGAAGACCAGTAATGAAATCTAAAGTGACATGGGACCAGGGACGGGTTGGGATAGGAAGGGGTCTGAGAAAACCAGCGGGTGGAGAGTTACTAGACTTAGTCTGAGCGCAGACAGGACAGGACGCAACAAAACGACGAATATCGCTCTCTTTAGTGAGCCACCAAAATCTTTGGCGTATGGTGGCGAGTGTACACCTGACACCAGGATGAACAACCAGTTTGGAGGAATGACCCCAGCGGAGGACGGCTGAACGCACGGACTTAGGAACAAATAATAACTGCTCGGGACAGTGCCGCGGTATCGTGATGTGAGTAAGAGCCCGTTTAACTACTCGCTCAACTCCCCAGACAGTAGCCCCGACCACGCGTTCCTGAGGTAAAATCTATTCCCTGGTCGAAGCGCTTTCCGAGGAGCCAAATTGACGTGAGAGGGCGTCTGGTTTAACGTTCTTAGAACCGGGTCTATAAGAAATGGTGAACTCAAAACGACCAAAAAAAAGTGCCCCGTGGGCCTGTCGGGCATTCAGCCTCTTAGCTGACCGAATGTATGTATTTGAGGTTTCTATGGTCCATCCAAATTATGAACGGACAGGTCGCCCCCTCCATCCACTGACGCCACTCCCCTAAAGCTAAACGAATAGCCAGCAATTCACGATTCCCCACGTCATAATTGCGTTCAGTGGGCAAGAGCCGATGTGAAAAGAACGCGCATGGATGAACCTTATCGTCAAGCGGGGAGCGCTGCGAAAGCACCGCCCCCACGCCTGCATCTGAAGCATACACCTCGACGATGAATTGTCTCTTGGTGTCAGGGGTGATTAAAATTGGTGCGGTGGTGAATGGAGTCTTGAGACGCTCAAAAGAAGTCTGAGTCACTTCGGACCAAGAAAAACGAAACTTGACCGAAGTGAGCGCTGTCAAGGGGGCGGCAACCTGACTAAAATTTCTGATAAACCGGCGATAAAAATGGGCAAACCCCAGAAATCGTTGGAGCTCGACTCTGGAATCCGGAACTGGCAAATCTGTGACAGCTCGTTCCTTAGAGGGATCCATACTGATCCCTTCCGCCGACACGACAGAACCGAGAAACTTGACTGACTGCGCATGGAACAAACATTTCTCCGCTTTAACAAAAAGACGATTCTCTATGAGGCGCTGGAGAACGCGGCAAACGTGCTGAACGTGCACTTGGAGAGAGGGTGAAAAAATAAGTATGTCATCCAGATAAATGAATACGAAAACATTAAGCATGTCTCTCAAAACATAATTTACAAGAACCTGAAAAACTGCAGGAGCGTTGACGAGCCCGAATGGTAAAACACGGTATTCGAAGTGCCCTAGAGGAGTGTTAAAGGCCGTCTTCCACTCGTCTCCCTCCTTAATGCGTACTTAATAATACGCATTGCGGAGATCCAACTTTGTGAAAACCTTTGCTCCCTGCAAGATCTTGAAGGCTGAGGACATGAGTGGTAAAGGATACCGGTTCTTGACAGTTATGTCGTTCAGCCCTCGATAATCAATGCAGGGACGAAAAAAACGCCCGGCGGGAGAGGAGGATGAAACAATGGTACCTGCAGTGAGGGAATCAGAGAGATATTTTTCGAGTGCCTCACGCTCTGGTGCTGACAAGGAATACAACCTTCCACGGGGTGGAGTGGTACCCGGGAGGAGCTCAATACTGCAGTCATAAGGTCGATGGGGGGGAGGAGAAGTGGCCCGGGAAAGACTGAACACCGCTCGCAGATCGTGGTACTCCCCCGGCACCCCTGACAAATCACCAGGCTCCTCCTGAAACACAGAAACAGAGGAAACGGCAGGAACAGCAGATACAAGACATTCAACATGACAAGACAAATTCCAAGAAAGGATAGTTCCCTTCACCCAGTTAATCTGTGGGTTATGCTGCACTAACTAAGGATGACCCAAAACAACAGGAGTAAAGGGGGATTAAAAAAAAAAAAAAAAAAAAAGTCTCTTGATGGTTGCCGGATATGATGAGACTCACCGGAATGGTGGTGCGGCGGACCTTAGAAAGAACACTGCCGTCCAAGGCAAAAACAGTGGTGGAATTATCAAGATCCATTAATGGAATGCCCTGTTCGAGCGCCCATCTCTCATCGATGAAGCTTCCCTCGGCTCCAGAATCCATAAGGGCCATGCAGGAAACTGAAGAACCGGGTCAGCGGAGGACGGCAGAAAAAGTCGTGCGAGTCTTCGGCGATGGGGAAAAAGCAGAAGCGCTCGCCAGTACTCCCCTGTCTACTGGCGAGCTCTGGCTTTAAGTGGGCACGATGAGACAAAGTGACTCATGGAGCCGCAGTAGAGATAGAGTCGATTCAGTACCCGCCGTTGGCGTTCAGCAGCAGTGATGTGGATACCTCCTAGCTGCATAGGCTCAGACTCCAGGCCGCCCATAGGAGGAGAAGAAACAGTGGGTGGAGCAGCTTGTTGCTCGGTAACCATGCCCCGAGCGCGACGGCGCAGTTCAAAGAGCTTATCAAGGCGAATGGCCAACTCAACCAGCTGGTCAAAATGGACAGGGGTCTCACGAGCATAGATCTCATCTTTGAGGTCCGTGTTAAGCCCCTCCAGAAAGCGTGCGACCAAGGCAGGTTCATTTCAGCCGCTTGTGGTTGCCAGAGTGCGGAACTCTATGGAGTCGGCCACGGATCGTCTCCCCTGACGTAGCACGGCGAGAAGGCGGGATACTTCTTGGCCATAAATGGAACGGTCAAATACCTTGATCATCTCCTCCTTGAACAGAGCATATTGATCGCAACAGTCTTTCTGCATCTCCCAGACAGCTGTTCCCCACTCTCGCGTCCATTCGGTCAGTAAAGAAACCACGAAAGACACTCGGGCATGGTCCTCAGCATAAGTGGTGGGCTGAAGGGAAAATACAACCTCACATTGAGTTAAGAAGGAGCGACATTCTGTGGGCTCACCAGCATAACACGGTGGGTTGTTGATCCTGGGTTCGGAGGAACTGTGGACTCTCTGGGAAGTGGGTGTTTCCAGACGAAAATTCATTTCCAGATGAAAGCGTGTGGATAAGTCTGTCACTTGTGCCGCCAGGCTCTCCACAGCATGTCTGGCATTAAAAATCTCGTCCTCGTGTCTGCCCAGCATGGCTCCCTGAATCTCGACTGCTGCACGAAATGGTGTTTCCTCTGCTGGGTCCATGTTGGCCAGATTATTTTGTCAGTGATAACAGAGGACCCAAGGGCAGAGGCTGATTGAGAAACACAGTTTATTGAAAAGATAACACAGGAGTCTGCCGTCACACGGACGCAGTACTGAAGAAAACAAAAGTCAAAAACTTGGCTGGTCAACAGCGGTGGTTTACTTCTTTGGGAAGGAGACCTTTGTACCAGTCACACTGAGACATTTCAAATGATACCAAACGTGTAATACTGTATGATAATTATTCACATTAAACCATATAGATTCTTAGGTGAATTTTGGTGATCTCAGTATGAGGGAGAAGGGGGAAGAGGGAAAGAAATATAGATTAGGATGATTCTGAGGTGAGACTTGCGTCTCGAAAGGAGCACAAGAGTGGGTTCAAATGATAATTTCCTTTGTTCTCTCAGAGAGTTGCACTCTCTCTTTCAGTTTTTCCAGTCTTACATCTATTAAAATGCGACTCGAGTGCGACTTGAGTCCGAGTCTCTAATTCGAGTGCCCATCTCCGTGTAACAATGTAACACAAACCATGTTCGTATTCACCACCTCAGAGTCAGACAGCTGCCTTCTAACAATCAGCATTCTTAGAAACGCTGTGAACATCTTAGAACGTCAGAAAAGTATATAGCTCATCATAAAATCGTAATATGCATTTACATAGTCACCCACTATATTGCTAAATGCACATGATTTTTCCTATCAACAGACAAATATACCGGGATAACCCACCTTCTCTTGAGACTCCCCTGCTTCGCAGCATAGTTAATGATATGCTAAAGCTTGCCACTCTCGTGACGTGATTGGTTACAAGGTAGTTTGAGACGTCAGAAACACCAGCGATTTCAAACCGCGTTTTTGAGACTGTCTTTGGTTCACTGCAGTTTTAAGGAGAAAATACTCAACAATTGTGTTGTCTTATGAATTTGCACCTGGTTTGTCTTAAAACATTTTAAAAACACCACATAGACATAAACAGAAAAAAAAAAACTATTAACAGAAAAATATGATTAAGAAAAATAATACTTCGCTATAAGGCAGAATTTTGCCTTTGGAATATTGTGTCTATGGAAAGGAAACAAAATGCTTTGAACCATGTTCAATTTATTTGTGCAATGATTAAAAAGGTTCTTACTCTTCTGTGCAGGCAGACTTTTTTATTATCTTGTCTTTATGTGCTGGATGCATTACATGTGCACTTAACATTTAATGGTGAAGTAAAAAAATGTTACAGACAATGAATAATAAAAAAATAAAAATAAAAAAACATATTACAGATTCTTCACACTAGCCATGAGAAACTGTTCTTAAAATTGATTCATTCACTTCTACACTCACTCTTTTCATCTCCAAGGTTATCAAATGTGCTCTGAAAATTGAACACACACACTCACAAACATAAGCAATGTGATTTTTGCAGAATGCACATAACATTTTTCATTTTTTAAAAAGTGAGAGAAAAGGTCACTATAGTTCATTTATATAATTTAAACCTAAAATCTTGCTGGTGATTAAAACAAACAAAAAAAAGTTTATGGACATCTTATGCATCAATTACCCATTAAAAACTAATAAATACAAAACAAGAATGTACCATGCAGTGGCAGTTTTTGTTTCATCTTGAGGGTCGAGATTCTTCCTCTGATGTCAAGAGGAAACAAATTCTGACTGTTTTAGGTCGGGATTTTTAGAGTGGAAGACCAGCAGGCATCATGAGGTAATCAAGGAGTATATAATCAGTGGTGTAACCATGGCAACCTGTAAAAAAAGCATTAGGAAGAGCAACATCTAGATAATAGCAAAAGGATGACAGGATTAAAATTGTCTTGTGCAGCTAAATATGGATAGGAAGAAACAAATATGTGAGTTTTTGTGTACTTGTACGCTGGAATATAAATCAGCAGTTCCTTTGAAGTTTTAGTGTGATTGTAGGACACCAACATCCAGGATTGGAAGATAGGCCATAGAAGCATATGAGTTTATACCAGCTGTAAACAGGGCCATAGGTTTTGATCACTTGGATCAAAACCTATGGCCCTGTTCACAGCTGGTATAAACTTCTTGGGTGAACCGATCACAAGTGGTCAGATGAGACATATCGCAAGTTGCCGTGTGTTTCAATTGCCTCCTGTGACCACTTGTGAATTTAAAGGAACACTTCGACTTTTTGGGACTTTAGCTTATTCACCGTATCCCCCAGAGTTAGATAAGTCCATACATACCTTTTTCATCTCCGTGCGTGCTGTAAGTCTGTTTGATGCACCCACCGCTAGCCTAGCTTAGCACAAAGACTGGATGTAAATGGCTACAGCTAGCATACTAATCCCAATAAGTGACAAAATAACGCCAACATTTTCCTATTTACATGTTGTGATTTGTATAGTCACAGTGTGTACAAATAACAAGGTCATATGAGACACAACCATTTTTTAAACGTTTAAATACTGGGAACTATTTTCTCAGAAGGCGAAGCACTGCTACTTGGGCGGAGTGATTAGCGCAGCACCCCAGAAGCGCCGTTCCGTCAACAAAACCAACGTGACTAACCCAATAGAGGAAACGCTGGTGTCTGAGCGTGCAGGTCTGGGAGTACAAGTGCAGGTTTGCAGCCAGACCCTTCTCGGAACAACTGTAATAGTAGTGAGGCACCCTATTCATGTAATAGTGTCACTAAGGTTACATTACATATAGCTAATGGCACTGTAACAGTAGGCTAGTCATCTAATAACATAACGGAACACTTACCGCAGCCGCAGGTGATCCACTTTGTCCTGTCTTTACTATCGATGGGATGGCCATATCCTTCAGCACACTTTTCATGGTCCGTGTGGCAAATTCCATTTTTTCAAAATAGGTGTCCTCAGTGAAATGTTCTGAGTAAACGCGATAGTCCTTGATGATGTCTACAGGTGTGTTTGGATCTATATCCATAGCTAGTAGCCATTGATTCATCAGGTCTGCGTTTTTGGTTGGAATTCTATGTAACATCATGGTATTATCTGGTCTCCCCTGTTTATTGTCACAGCTCTTTACAATACAGCGAACACCCATGATTGTAAACTTTGCATTTACTATCTAGTAATTGCTGACTCTATTACTCCAACTCTGAGCGAACTCTCTGCTCCTCACCACGGTGCTTCTCGGGTGCTGCGCTAATCACTCCGCCCAAGCAGCAGTGCTTCGCCTTCTGAGAAAATAGTTCCCAGTATTTAAACGTTTAAAAAATGGTTGTGTCTCATATGACCTTGTTATTTGTACACACTGTGACTATACAAATCACAACGTGTAAATAGGAAAATGTTGGCGTTATTTTGTCACTTATTGGGATTAGTATGCTAGCTGTAGCCATTTACATCCAGTCTTTGTGCTAAGCTAGGCTAGCGGTGGGTGCGTCAAACAGACTTACAGCATGCACGGAGATGAAAAAGGTATGTATGGACTTATCTAACTCTGGGGGATATGGTGAATAAGCTAAAGTCCCAAAAAGTCGAAGTGTTCCTTTAACCCTCTGAGGTCGACAAACGCGCCGGCGCGTTTTGCTGGATTTTCTCCACATTGTAGCACTTTAAACTTAAATTTCTCCGTCATTTATGGTCATACAGAAAAAATAAATATAAAAAAAGAATCTGTGGTATTTCTACTTTTGTATGTGTCCACTTCCAATCAAATCAAAACATTGTGCTTTTGTAAAATAAAGAAAATAAACAGTGTGTGCGTTCTGCCTCTCCGTCGCGGTGAACTTTTTTTTCTTGAGCACGTCTATAAACTGAAACAAAACTCAGCGAATACTTGTTACACATTTATGAGCCATACACCTTTATAAACATTTAAGTGTGTACTTTTAAATGATCGGATTCAAAACGAAAACAAATATTCTCTGTTTAAGTAATTTGTATAAAACCAACAAGATTTCCAGCTTCTCAAACGCTTCCTAATTATTTTTAATTCGGCCACGCCCACTCGCGCAAAAGATATTCACATGCAAATCTCCACATGGAACGCGATCGCCCTCATTACCTCAACAACAAAACACTTCACTTCACTTTTCGTCGAGTTTGAAAGACGTGCCTGAGCTTACATTGGATTTACATCAGAAGAAGAAGAACGATATTTGAAGACAAGAAAGATAAGGTAAGAAATTCTTACATATTAGTTTGCTATTGTTGCATAAATTTCACATTGCAGTTGAACTGTTGCTAGATATATGGTGAATATTATAATATTTAGACCCGTGTTTACTGTTACTGTGTTTGTGGATATCTGCTCAAACGTAGATAGGCTATGTATATGGTAGGCCTAACCATAATGTTTTATATTTGATCGCAATCGCGTTTTAATGTATCATATTTTTGATCGCGATCGCGTTTTAATGTATCATATTTTTGATCGCGATCGCGTTTGAATGTATCATATTTTGGAAAAGCAAAACGCTCCAAACGGCTTCATGTTTTTACTATTATCTCATTTCATATCATCATAACGAATGGAAACATTTGAAGTAACATGATAATCAATATATTTTTCTCTAGCTTAGTTGTTACTGAAATCTTTTTGAAAATATATATAGGCTGCTATATTGTTATTATTTTATGCAGCACTGCGCATAGCCTATACCTACAAGGCACAACAAACCTGGTGTTCATTATATATTGTTGGAAACATTTGTGTGAGTGTGTGTGTGTATTCTGTGAATTTTAAAAAGCAATTTTAACAAGAAAAATCTAAAATGTATTCCCAAAATCGTGCAGGCCTTTCTCTTGATATCAGTATGTTCACTTTTTTTTTTTTCAGGGCCCAGATGCCACTGAGTCCTGCTGACTTCAACATTCACAGTACATGTCTCTGTACATGAACATGGTAAAGTGAAAATCAAACACCTTAGAAAATGAAAGGTATGTACAATGTTTTTAGGAATGGCACAAAGGTCTCTTTCTTCAATAAGTGCTTTTTTGTTGTGTATCTTTAGATTATGTTGTGTTGTAAATAAATCCAAACAATTTTAAAAGCCATTCTTTTTTAAATCTCCTCATTCTTTGTGCAAGGTTGGTCAGAATGATGGGCCCTGATAAGCTCCTAATAGGGCCATTAGGGAGGTTCTTTGTCTTTCTCAGGTGTGGAAAGCTTTCATATTAATGAGGTGATCCGCCCCTTCGCATATTGCTTTCTAACACAAAACACGTCGTAATATTTTTAAATCAATATATTGTCTTCTCTGAATGAGCAGTCAGGGTGATTCTCACATAGTTTTAGAGCAAATATTCTAGGCTACGTGATACAATTTTCAAAAGTCTTGTGAAGAAATAATCAGTATGGGTTTCATGACCTTATTTCAGTGAGAATTTATTTTTGTATTTTCACAAACCACGCATAAATGTCATTATCTCAAAACTACAAACTTTTACATACATGCTGCTGATATATTATTGTAGCAGAGTTTGTGCTGAATACAGTGTAATTAGACTTTAGCCATGAAAATGTCACAAGTAACAGAAATAACCACAAATGTCAGAGCATGTCAGAACACCTCCAGGGCCCAGAAAACAGCTCAGACCTCAGAGGGTTAAGTCAACAGATTTTTGCTTACAAACATACTTTTTTTTATTTTAATCTCAATTCAAATGTGATGCTTCAAGAAAAAAAATATGCAAAGGTTATTTTAGATGAGCTCCTGTAGTAGCTAATACTGGAGCTCATCTAAAAAAAAAACATATATATATATATTTTTTTTTGCTCAGGAGAATGGTTGTCTTATTTCTCAAGTATGTCAACTTCATCATTATAGTTGTATTCTGTATTTAGCAACTTGTTAGAAACTTAAATTTTTCAACTACAGCAGCTCTATAAAAAAATAAGCTTAATTACCTTGAATATTAGCCTACCTGATTCAGTTACAAATGCCTAGCATTATAATCATTCTTTAATTCTGTATTCAAGGAGTGAATCAATAAAATTTCATCTTGAAAAAATGTCTTAAACCTGTGACTTAAAGGACAAGTTCGGTATTTTACACTTAAAGCCCTGTTTACAGATCGTTTCTGATGAAATAGAACGGTTAAGATAAAATTTTGGACAAATGCTGCTGTCCTGAGAATTTTTCTTTCGCTTTCCCCCCCACCAGTAGACTGGGTGTATAGGTGCACTCGAACACTCCTTCCTAAAACACATTAAACTTTCGTTTACAAAGACGTGAAACTCACCGAGTGGTCAGGGGTGTCCACTGATATGCTCACACAAAAATCGCTGCAAAATATGCTTTCCAACAGGTGTTTTACCATTCGTTGTAAAACTGTGGACCTATTTTTCCAAACGTCTCACACCCGTAGATTCTTCCGTTGAGAGCTTGAATAATAGACACTCCAGCCCAGTTGGTGGCGATAATGCACCTTTGCAAGCAAACCACTGGCATTTCATTGTTTGCGATCCGCCGTAAAAAAAAAAAAAAAACATGAAGAAGAAGAAGAAAACAACCCCTGAACCCCATTTCAGTTTCCAGCGGCGGAGTAATACCGTACCTCACAGCACATCCAATGCAAGTCAATGGAGGAGACAAAAACTATGATAAAACCTGCTGGAAAGCATATTTTGCAGCGATTTTTGGGGACCTAGTAACATTGCTGTGTTCAGTCCCGGAACGCGCGCTGTGTGAACAAAACCGTAATAATGCCATGTCGTAGTGATGACGCTGAAGTCGGTATCGTTAGCCAACTGTGAAACGGTACGTAATGCGCAAGTTTATGATCGAATCAGAGAAAAAAATGGTTTGCATGGTTTCTCGAGAGAGAAATCGCAGCTCATAAGCAAACTTCAGACACTGCTGAGACATTAAAGTCACATCGATGTCACGTGTCTTTACAGGATTTTTACGGGTTGTGTGTGAATGCACTCTCTGATTCCGGAAAATCACTGGCAGTGTGAATGAACCAAAATCAAACGAACCCGGGTCAAATCCCGTGTCACTTTATCTGTGTATTTTCCGGAATCTCTTTGTGAAAGGGGCTCTAGTCTTGTGACCCGCCCTACATTTTTTCCTGTTCGAGAAGCAGTTTCAATTGGATAAAGAATAGGGAAGAAAAACCATCGCAACTTTCGTTTCATGCTGACTTTAAAGGTCCCATATTGTCAAAACTGAAATTTCCTGGCTTTTTTCATGATAACAGAGGTCTAGGGGCTATGTATCTACCATATAAGTTTCAAAACAGTCAATCGACAGACAAATGCACACAGCCTGCATAAAGTAGCTGTGCCTTTTCACGAGCCATTGTGACTTCCGTAAAAATGTAATGTCAGAACTACTCAGTCACGGCCTTCAGTCACCACCCCGAGACTGTCCACTGTCCCTCCTTTTGCGGAAAAATGTTCAGTCGATGGATGTAGAGACCTGCACTCCCGCGGGACCCAATGCAACAGGGTGCGGCTCGGGACTAGATTTTATGGCTGAGTGCGGGCGCGGGCGGTAAGGTACTCGTGTGTGTGCGGGTTGCGGGAGAATAAAATTATTCACGGGACTATCGCAAAATAGAAATATCTAAAAATAAATTATCTAAAAACAAATTAATTGTTATTCATATGTAACAAAAGCAAAAGCAACAAGAATAACTAAAACTAAATAAAAACGTTTTACAGGCCAGAACGAGTTTCTGTTTATAACATGTTTGTAGCATTGAGCAATGTAGCTAATGACAGACATGTCAACGCAATGGCCAATGAGATGCATTTAAAATAGAATCCACTCACCGCTCAAAACTGAGTTTTTGTTCAGTGCTGAATTCTGCATGCTGGCAAATCCTCTGATTATAACAAACGAAGTGTTGACATTATGAAAGATTTATTGTGCAGTCAGCTTCATTGATAATAACGGAACTTTGTGAGATCGTGGAGCCACAGCAGGCTACAGCATACATGACCCTAGTCACTTGTGGTTGGCCTGGCCGTGCGTCATTCAGAAAACAACTGGCCAATCAGAAGAGAGGCTCATGAATATTAATTAAACAGGCCAAAATCGACCTGTTCTTGGCAGAGGTCCTGAGAAAGGAGCTGTAAAAATTAAAACTGAGATTGTTTTTGGTACTTATACCACAAATATATATTCTTAAGGACATCAAAACCCTAAAATAAAACTTCAGAAAGGTGTACAATATGGGACCTTTAAAGACCCACTGAAGTGCCTTGAAACGCACAGCTTTGTATGATGCATTGACGTAATTTCCACTGAAACAGGAAGCTAAGGCGGGACATATTGAATGGCTCCTCCCCCTTTTCAAATAGCCAATAGCGTTTAGTTTACATCACAGACGGCAAGTCGTACTTGGCAGCACCATGGAAACGAATCCGAGCACTGATACGTTGGATTCAATAGTAACATTAGAGGTGTGAATAAATTCTAGCCATTTCATTCTGAAACGAAATAAAACTTGAGCATTTGAGCAACCGAACACATCCGAACATATCAACCCATATTGCTCCATGACGTGACAACGGTAGTGATGTCCGGTTTGTGAACAAATCGTTCTTTTGAACCGGTTCTTTTTTTGTTAACCGGTCAATCCAGTTCACCAAATCAAACTGAATCGTTCAAAACAGAGTCAGCGCTGATCCAGTTTTCTAAAGTTACTCGCTTTCGGACACTCCGACTCGAAATAAACAATATCCTGGAGTATATGTTACTCTAGTAACTCTGACAGTTAACTGATGGAACTGATGAGCACAAGCAGCTGACACTGAGCATATGCGTTTACTACCGAACGGACAGTCAGCTACAGTCACGGTCGCTTTGGCTAGGTGGTATTTATAGCAGAGGGGGCATTTGGCGCTTCAAATTCTAGAGAGCATTTGATTGGACAGAAGATGTGATGAGAAGCGGAAGTCCGCGCTGACGTCATAAAAATCCGTGATCCATTTTAGTAGAAGTGAGAGACTGGAAGTTTTTTCAATGCTTGTATCTCCTAAATGCGAATTATGTCATTGTTTTGGAACACACCAGCTTATCCATAACATTAAGGCTAACATATTCATCCTAAGAGCTAAAATGCAATGACTGCACACGCGGAAAGATTTCGCACTTGAACTCTAGGCCTACCTTCTAGACACAATTGCTCTTTCAGATCTTTTACCGGTAATAACCGGATAAATAACCGGCTAACCTCATAAGCCCATACTTTACCGCAGTGTATGTTTGAAAGGTGAGTAGATGGTCATTTAATTTTGGGATGCATCTGTACTGGCGTTTACACTGCAGGGCTATCACATTCTGTTTCTGACTGCAACCATATGTGGTTTGAGTTATTCAATCACAAAATGTTTTGGACCCACCTACACATGCTATAGAGCTGTTTTGTGATAGCTGGTTAGGTGTTAAAAATAAAAAAAAACGAAAAAAACAACAACAAACATTAAGTAGCCTACCCCAAAAGCAGGTGATGAATGACAAGTGCTATTCTGAGAACGTGTGAATGGGGGGTGTTACAGTAAGTTTTTCCCTCTTTTGAACTTGTGTCTTAACAAGCAACCTGTCCTCCATCATGAAGAATCACTCCTTCTCCTTCAAATGAATGACACTTGCGGGCCTAACAAGAAAGCATCTATCATCCAATTTAAGTGCTGTGAAATATTTGTAGATTGGAAGAAAGGTGTTGGACAATGAACAGCTGGTGAGGATATAAAAGCGGTTAAATATAGACTGTATAATGTAATAATGTGAATCACATTAAGAGATTTTATGTAGGCACATATTCAATCACATGCTTTTACAGCAGGCTAAAGGAATTCATTATGAGAAGACACTTGATGTCAAAGTAGCCTATCATAGGGTGAATCAGATGATAGCTTAACACATTCTTCCATTCATCCAAAACAAAACTATCTTAATTTTGCATCAAAAAAATGCATAATATTATGACTTTGTTTTTGCATGGTGGCTGTATTTTCAGGGCAATTAACACAACCTAATTCTCATTACTGTAATGTGTTTTTTCCCTTTCGATTTTTGTGATAAAATGTGACCTCTTCATGAGGTTCATCTCATTACTCTGTCAGTAGGACTAAGTTAGGATTGAATAGCCCTTAATGATGGAATATTTCTTACTTTTGTTGATTTGAGAGTTTACACAACAGTGTTAATTTAGAATTATTTATATACAATTATATTATTAAAAGGTTAGTTCACCCAAAAATGAATTTTCTGTCATTACTCACCCTCATGTCATTCCAAACCCATAAGACTTCCGTTCATCTTCAGAACACAAATGAAGATTTTTTTATGACATCTGAGAGCTTTCTGTCCCTCCATTGACAGCTACGCAACTGAAACTTTGACACTTCATAAAAAGATCGCAAAACTAAACCATGTGAATTGAGTAGTTTAGCCTGAATTTTCTGAAGAGACTCAATCGCTTTATATATGATGAACATTAAATTTAGGCATTTATTTATGAAGATAAACAAAAGTCTTACGTAAGGGGTGTGCGATATTGACAAAAAATTATATCTCGATATTCTGTTTACACGACACTGTTTTCAACTAAAAACGTAAAACTTTTTAGGGGTTTTAGTCGTTCATTTACACAAAAACGGCGTTTTGGGTGCCTGCAAATGCAAACTTTTGAAAACGTGTTTCAAAGTGAAAGTCTCCTAGCCTGGAAATCTAGACGCACCCTAGCGGCAGCAAATTTTATTTTGCAGCCAGGGTGGTCTAACAACTCTCCGTTGGCTTTCAAGCTGGAAAAAACAAATTCTAGTCAGGCTAATCACATCGTGTATAGAGTCGGCGGGCGGGCTTAACATAATGCCGCCAGAGTAGCGACGGTTCCCTGCTACTTGAAAACAAAGAATGCTGCTGGTGAACAGAGCGGTCTTTCGAATCGGCTTTGGCCGCGACTCTGGGGGACTTTGAGCTAAGCTTTTCTCAAGTCAAGTCAAGTCATCTTCATTTATATAGCGCTTTTAACAATGTAGATTGTTTCAAAGCAGCTTTACAGCTTTACAGATAAACATATAATTTAAGGTAACAGAGATTGTTTTGGCTTTATATTGGTTCTTTAATAAAGTTATATTCCAGCTAAAGTTAGTTTTGATTGATTCGCTTCCGTCGCAACGATCATTTGTTATTAAATTTGGGCCGCTAAGACGACACCATTCTCTCTACACAGACTTTAAACGCGAATCTGTGAGAAACGCTGATGGCGTTCACATGCGCATTAAGAATTGGTTCTGTAGTTATGTGCGTTTGAATATATGTGCGCAGGTTTGGAATTCCCTACAAACCAAGCCTAAACAAAGTACTGGTGTTTCCTTATAGTTTTTGATACAGAATTTTATTTTATCAATTCGGGGTAGGTACGCGCAGGGGCGGACTTTACCATTAGGCAAAGGTCGGCAATTGCCTTGGGCCCCAAGCTACCTAGGGGCCCCCAAAATGCCCCATTAATTTATGCTTAAGTTTTTTTTTTTTTTTTTTTTTTTTTTCGCAAATTATATATTTCTAAATCTCCATTTGCGAAAAATGGCATCAAATCATTAGTCGCAGAAAGGAGGGGGCCCCCCACCTCACTACATTGGACTATTCCATTATCTCACGCATCTGCGAAAGTGACAAGGGTGTATTGCGACAAAAAACTGACAGAGAAAAAGAAGTGATTGACAGAGTGTACAGAGTAGTAGAGTAAAAATGAAGCGAAGCTACACAAGCGGTGCTGAAAAAAGGAGGAAAAATTGCAGAATAAGGTAACAAACTTTTTTGTGATGCCCGCTGACAATGACAACAACGATACAGGAAAATACACAAACAGAGCAAGATGAGTCTAAACGTGAAAATTAAAAGTTTCGAAGTTACCCAAGCGTCTCAAATAAAAGAAAAAAAAAAGACTCAGATACTGTAAGTAGGCTATTTGGGAAAGCTGCCAAAGATGACAAACTTTTTTATGGCTAGGAACAACAAACGTCCAACGCACAGAAAGATCGTGAAGCAAAGAGGACATGGAGACCGACAGACAAAACAGAGCAGTTTAAATTACTTATGATATGAAAAATCTCAGGTCTCAGATTCTGTCAATTCTATTACGAAATAATAAATACCGTTTGGAGCTTGTAATGTGACGTGACCGATCCCTAGAGGCACGTGAACTGATCATCTTCGGTAATAACTTACCAAAATGTATTCCTTATTCATAATATCGACCAATCAGTGTTTTTCAACCGCGGAAAGAGGTAAAACAGCTGGAGAACAATCGTCACATAACATTTAGCCTAACGTTCCTCAGGAAAGCCATTTAGTTACCATAATATAGGCTATAGCATGTTAGTTGACTAGAAAAATAAGATATAAAGAGTATTTAGCTAAATAGGGCCTATGTGTAGGCCTACTATATTATTTATTTAGTATATTGTTTACTTATAATTTAATTATAATAAAAAAGCATTGTTTAATTTTAGTTATTTTTAACCTTAAATAATACCAGCTGATATGGCTCTCTGTATGTTCACAGCATTATGTGAGTTTTTTTTTCTTGAGAAAAATTAACGCCTATCTTGTGTACCTAATATGTATCCAAATGAGTCAATATTGAATCAAATCACAAGAATTGAATCGAAATGGTGAAATTTGTCAAGCAAAAAAAAAAAAAAAAAAAAAAAAAAAAAACAGAGCTTACCAGAAATTGTACCATGTAAACATTGTAACGTTTCTGTTTAGGAGTGAATAAGTGTATGCAAGGTTTAAAGGGGAAGTTTTATTTCTCCTCTCCAACCTTTACCTGCCTATTCACCATTCAGTCTGTAAAAAAAAGATTTCGCTCTCTTTTAAAGGTGCAGTGTGTGATTTTTAGACGTCACAATAAGTCGTTCTTCATAGAAGGGGGTTCCCGCGGTTATGTAGATATAAATGACTCATTCTAAGGTAATAAGAACATAACGGTTCATTAAGTAAGGTCTTTATACACCACTGAAAACATAGTTATGGATCTTATATTGCATTTCTGTCAATAGATCCTCAGAAATATGACACATTGCACCTTTAAAGATCGGATGGGGGGCCCATACATACCTTCGCCTTGGGCCCCCAATTTGCTAAATCCGCCACTGGGTACGCGAATTGAGTTTCCCAACAATGCTTTATCTGTAGAGTGGTAAAGGGATCCTCCATAGGGAGAGACTAGTTGGCACTTCAGCACGGATGAATGGACGTGGATGTAGTGCTATCCTATTGCGTGCAGAGGGAATTTGAAAGACAACCGTTTATCCCGCCTCTCGGATTGAGTCCTGCCAATGGTGAGTTCCCAGACCTAACATCTTGATGTGGGTCTGGCTTGCCAGGCTAGAACTCTCTGTGTAAACAGCAAAAACACAAATCTGTGAAAACAATAACGTGTTGCACATGCGTATTATGTGTTCAGTCTGTAGCCTACTGTTTCATCAACATCTAATGGCCTGGCAGCAGCATACAGCGTTTTTAGTCGTTTCCACAGATCTGTGTAAATGGGGATCGTTTTGACAATGATGTCGTCTGTACGCGGAAAACTCAAAGGAAAAACGTTCCCGTTTTAACCATATCATTGTCGTGTAAACGTCATGGGCATCGGAACCATTGTATATGTGTGGGACAAGGCCCACCCACTTTTTAAGACCAATAATATTGGACCAACTCACTTTTACCATCTCTAATTCAGCGCATACGTCTGTTCCCTTTTCAGAGCGCCGTCAGTCAAATCCATTCCACTTGAGGAATGCCCTAATAAACTAAACTCCATTCCATGTTTTAGCTACAGCGTTGATTTCCACGCTGCTGCTCAAACCCATTCCACTTGGGTCATTCAGAGTACCACTAAACCCTTACTTTTCAGGCTAGACGAGCCAATGCGCATGTGCTGTCCTAAGCGCAAGTCTCAGGTTCCTATGGGAACCGGAGCTTCTAACCATAGATAAAAGAAATGGACACAGCGACTCCATAGACTTCGACGGAGACCAGTGAAGTCAATTAGAAGCACTCTCTTCCTGATGGCTGAGCGTACTGCGCAGCCTCAAACTGATGACGTAGATGTGACGTGAGCAACCTGTCTGACAGTTGTAAGTCTTCTAGTAGCTGTGCTAAGAGAAATCTGAATCATTCCCTTCCGAATCTTGCAGAGACTGAGAGCTTGAGTAGGAGCTGTCCATGAGCTAGGAGCAGGAGCAACTTTTGGTAAGTATTCTTGAAATTTGGTAAGTATCCTCCATGTCCCCCCGATTTTGCTGCAAGCTTCTCCTCCTGTCTATACGGTAATTTCTCTACTGTGCGACAGAGAGTCTTGTGGTTATGATGCAATCGTTAGCCTATTATTACAAAAATGTCTTCTACAGGGCCAAAACGTAAGATACAGGGTAATGGAGACTTTTATACATTGTCGTGTTTCTTTAGAAATAAACAATGGACAAATAGAGTCTTTAAACGCCTCAGATGTAAAGTTATTCGTTGTCAAAGTGACGCCAAAATGAATGGGAGTCAATGGAATGCTAACAGCAGGTGATGGCTTGCTAGCCAATGGATGCCCTCATAGAATGTACGCTTTCTGGAATGTTCAAAGTGATAAACTTTTTTTTTTTTTTTAATGATGTTTTATAAACAAAGTTCGGGAGGAGCACGTTCAAATAATCAATCCAATCTACTCGTCATCAAACAATTATGTCTACCCTAATCAGCATGACAATAAGTATATATCCACTCTGTCAACTCACCTAATATTCCTTGACAGTTTTTCCAGCATCCCTCCACCACCCCGACTCCTCACTCTTGGCTCAATCTTTTACAGCCAGGAATACGGGGGGAGTACTCTGGGTTCGGGCCGAATACCGAGCCCGGAGCCCTCTCCTCGGACAGCACGCCAAATACGCATTTATTCTATCTGACTTATTTGTAAGTGTGAACTAGTGAAATACATTCAGTGTAATACATCACCTTTGTAATACAATAACACTAAGTAAGTGTTTTTGAACTGACACTAATTGTTGAAGTAAAATTGTCTTTCTTATTTATAAATTACCTTAAGGAGGCTACTCAATCAGTGGTTTCTGTTGTTATATTTTTTACTTCATAATGCACCACACATTTTCAATAGGAGACAGGTCTGCAGGCAGGCCAGTCTAGCATCTGAACTCTTTTACTATGAAGCCACACTGTTGTAACGTGCAGAATGAATCTTGACATAGTGTTGCTGAAATAAGCAGGGATGTCTCTTAAAAAGACGTTGCTGGCAGCATTATGCTAATTTTTTTCTCATGCTATAGCCAGACAAAAGTGTTAAAACACATGTTATAAAAAACAACACTTCTTGATTATTATTGGCTGAGCTGTGTTCGATGCCATTGTAATATTCTTTGTAACCACACAGTTGAGAGTCGTAATAAAATGAGATACATTAGGTAACCGAGTACGTTCTCTTACGAGAGGTTCTCTCGTATTGCGTAAGTTAGCTTACGCTACGGGAACCTTTTGTCAACGCCGTGCGCGCCGAGCATCCAGTGCACGTGTCATGATTCTGCACTCGTGTCCTTGATTTTCCTTAGTCTTGAGGCAGAATCATGACAGACCCGTGTTTTATGTGCAAACACATGGCCTTTTGCTGGGCCATGTGCTTGTGTTGTCTCGTTCTCTTGCCCCGCCCCCTTGTTATCCTCGTTTTGTCTTTATTATTCAATCTGTGTCACCTGTTGTGTTACTCAATTGGTCCCTATTTAATCCCCTTGTGTTTGCTGTCCTGGGCTGGTTCATTGTCATTCATTGTATGATACCTACTGTGAGTTACCTGTTGAAAGTCTTGTCTAGTAAGAAGAGTTTGATCCTGTCTTTATTGTCTAGTTTATTGTCTGAGTCTAAGTCTAGTGTTGTCAGTCTAAATAGTCTATTCTGTCTTGTTTTGCCCCCTCGTGGGTTTTGTTTTGACTCCACCTGTGCTCAGCACCCATTCTGACGCGCCTGGAATAGCTTCCCACGCTTTTGCGTGTGCGGCTAGGGGCAGAATGGCCTCCGGGTTCTGATTGCCGCGTATCACGGGCTCGAGAGCTCGATACGGAGGTGCGGGCGCGCTCTCTGTGCTTAAATACGGCGCCTCGCATGCAGCGATGGCTGGCCGTTTTACACACAGTGTCCCGGTGGCTTTGGACGGGGAACCTATAGTGTGAGGCGCGAGAGCGGCGTCGGGGGCGAAATGTTTGTTAGTATGTATGAGCGCTCGAGGGCAGGCACAGGACTTACATTTGAAACATGACCAATAGTGAGAGGCCGTGTAACAGAGCGGGCAGTGAGTAGGTGTGGGCACGGGGGGTGGACACGTGACTACTTCTAACACTCGAGCGGCTTTTGCCCGCTTTATGAGAGTGGGCTCTGTGAGAGACACGGGATTTATAGTACTTGTGTGTAGGGGTGAACACAGAAACGTGGGCACATTTACTACACTTGAAACACATGCGGTGTGAGCCATACAACCAGACATCATACTCTTTTGAGATTTCTTTGGGTCGCCGTGAAAACGGCGGTTGCATGCAGGCGAGAGGGTAGATTTACAGGCTCGTTGGCTGTGAGGTAAACAACTGCAGTAGCCGTGGCAACAGGGTCCGGTCGCAACGGGACTTAACCGTGGGCACTGCATGAGAGAATGACACAGGGGAAACCGTGCTTGTGTGTAGGGGTGAACACTGGGAGGCAGGCACATTTTCTACACACCATCGGCGCCGTAAAAACAGTGTTTTGGTGCAGGCGAGCGGGTTGTACAACGTGCTCGTAGCTGCGGAATACACATCTGCAGTTGCCTTTTTAAAGGGACTAACAGAGCGAAATGCTTGAAGGCTTGTATTTAGACGCTCAGCAAATACTCGAGCACCATCATGTGAGCGGGAGGGTGCGAGAGGCGGGTTCACTTTCTGAATGGCCGCGAGCTCGGAGAAGCGAACAGCATAATTTTCGATCGAACACAGGTCTCTGGCGCGAAAGCTTAAGATTCTGCCACTGAGCCACAGGGGAGAACACATTAACTTTCAGTTAGCACGTCATCATGTTTCGTGTCGGCGTTTGTTTGCAGGCGTGCGTGTATTATAACAGGCTCGTTTACTGCAATAGTAATATTTCCAGCCGCCTGAACTTAAGAGGAGACTGAGAAATGTTTGAGAATTGGAGGTTGGTCCGGCCTCAACGGGACTAAAACACTCTCTTCTCCTCTTTTCGCCAGTGAGTGAGGCGCGCGCGCTGAACATTGCTCGTGAGCGTCCGCTCTGTCATCCCTTGTGAACGGCGCAATCTGCGCGGATCAACAAGGGAGAGAGCGGGATGAGTGACGCACGCGAAAGGGACGAGTAGCCAGAGAGCGTCATCATGTCTTGTGACGGCGTTTGTTTGCAGGCGTGCGTGTATTATAACAGGCTCGTCAACTCGTCGTTATAATCAACTGATCATTGATGTCTGTGGTTGTCATCATATATTATTTTTGCATGCTCATGTTTGTTAAAGTCTTCTAACTGATTGTTATAATATTGCTGGATCTCATGCTGCAGTAGCACAGAGTTTGTGATGTGAAAATATTAATGGTACAACCCAGTTATTAGATTCAAATGACATCAAAGATGATTATATCATGATGATTATAAAACCATCAACAGGTAACCATCATCACCTGATCTCATTTCACTTTAGCTTTCTTTGCTACTGCAAATGTGTTTGACAAATGTCACGGTGTGGGTTTTGTGTCTTGTTCCTTGTTAGTGTCTGTCATATTATTCCATGCTTGTCATGTGATCCTGCCATGTGTCTTGTCATGTTTAGTTGTTCCTTGTTATGTTGATTAGTCTTCACAGGTGTTTCAGTTTACCACGCCCCCTTGTTATCTTGTTTAGCTTGTGTTCCCTGTGTATATATACCCTGTCTGTTTTAGTATGTGTCACGGAGTCCTTGTAATATATCACACCACTTCCGTTCCCTGTGTTTCCGGTTTATGTTCTTGTTCCTTGTTTGTTTATTTTGTTATATTGGACTGCTAATATGGATTTTGACACCTGCATGGATGACGACGAATTGGATTGCCCTACAAATAAAAACGCTGTATTTGGATCCACCTGTTTCTCTCCCTTTCCTTGGTGTGTGGATCGTGACAGAAGGACTCCGTCACACAATGGATCCAGCAGCATGAACATTTTTCAGGGCCTGGCTTTATGGGCCCGCCAGACTGAAGAGGCCATGGCGCTGAATTCCCCTAAGCACCCTTCGCCACTGATTCCGCCCAGCTCAGAACCTGCACATTGCCATCGGAAACAGAGGAGGAGAAGGAAGACCTCCTCCGTGACTGTTCCGGTGGTCCCGATTCCGGTGGTCCCGACTCCGGTGGTCCCAGTTCCGGTGGTTCCGAATTCGGTGGTCCCAGTGCCGGTGGTCCCAGTGCCGGAGGTCCCAGTACCGGTGGTCCCAGTTCCGGTGGTCCAGAGTCAAGTGGCACCAAAACACAGGAGGAGGAGAAAGGCTCTCTCCGTAACTGTTCCGGTGATCCCATTTCCGGTGGTCCCTGTTCCGGTGGTCCCTGTTCCAGTGATCCCGAGTCCGGTGGCTCCTAACATGGAGACCATCCCGGAGGTGACTACCGTCCCTGACGTACCGCCCAGGCGTCTTGCTCTGCCCGCACCACCCAGACGTCATGCTCTACTGGCCCCGCCCGAGCTGCTCGCACTGCCTGCACCACCCCAGCGATCCGTCACGTCTGCCCAGCCAGAGACTGTTCATGTCACGTCTGCCCAGCCAGAGACTGTTCACGTCACATCTGCCGGGCCTGTGTCTTCGGACAAGATGGCCGCCGCCGAGCCTGTTCACGTCACACCTGCCGAGCCTGTGTCTTCGGACAAGATAGCCGTCGCCGAGCCTGTTCACGTCACACCTGCCGAGCCTGTGTCTTCGGACAAGATGGCCACCACCGAGCCTGTTCACGTCACGCCTGCTGAGCCTGTGTCTTCGGACAAGAGGGCCGCCGCCGAGAGTGTTCAGGTCACGTTTGCCGAGCCTGTGTCCCCTGACAAGATGGCCGCTGTCGAGCCTGTGTCTGTTCCTGAGCCGGTGGTGTCTGTTCCTGAGCCGGTGGTGTCTGTTCCTGTTCCTGAGCCGGTGGGGTCGGTTCCTGTTCCTGAGCCGGTGGTGTCTGTTCCTGTTCCTGAGCCGGTGGTGTCTGTTTCTGTTCCTGAGCCGGTGGTGTCTGTTCCTGTTCCTGAGCCGGAGCCGGTGGTGTCTGTTCCTGTTCCTGAGCCGGAGCCGGTGGTGTCTGTTCCTGTTCCTGAGCCGGAGCCAGTGGTGTCTGTTCCTGAGCCGGAGCCAGCGTCTGTTCCTGAGCCGGAGCCAGCGTCTGTTCCTGAGCCGGAGCCAGCGTCTGTTCCTGAGCCGGAGCCAGCGTCTGTTCCTGAGCCGGAGCCAGCGTCTGTTCCTGAGCCGGAGCCAGCGTCTGTTCCTGAGCCGGAGCCAGCGTCTGTTCCTGAGCCGGAGCCAGCGTCTGTTCCTGAGCCGGAGCCAGCGTCTGTTCCTGAGCCGGAGCCAGCGTCTGTTCCTGAGCCGGAGCCAGCGTCTGTTCCTGAGCCGGAGCCAGCGTCTGTTCCTGAGCCGGAGCCAGCGTCTGTTCCTGTGCCTGTTCCTGAGCCGGAGCCAGTGTCTGTTCCTGAGCTGGTGTCTGTTCCTGAGCCTGTGTCTGTTCCTGAGCCTGAGCCTGTGTCTGTTCCTGAGCCTGTATCTGTTCCTGAGCCTGTGTCTGTTCCTGAGCCTGAGCCTGAGCCTGAGCCTGTGTCTGTTCCTGAGCCTGTGTCTGTGTCTGTGTCTGTGTCTGTGTCTTGGTCTGTGTCTGTGTCTGTTCCTGAGCCTGTGTCTGTGTCTGTGTCTGTGTCTGTGTCTTGGTCTGTTCCTGAGCCTGTGTCTGGGTCTGTGTCTGTGTCTGTGTTTGTGTCTGTGTCTGAACCTGAGCCGGTGGTGCCAGTTCCAGTGCCTGAGCCGGTGGTGCCAGTTCCAGTAGTTCCAGTGCCTGAGCCGGTGGTGCCAGTTCCAGTAGTTCCAGTGCCTGAGCCGGTGGTGCCAGTTCCAGTAGTTCCAGTGCCTGAGCCGGTGGTGCCAGTTCCAGTGCCTGAGCGGGTGGTACCAGTTCCAGTGCCAGTTCCAGTGCCTGAGCCGTTGGTGCCAGTTCCAGTTCCTGAGCCATTGGTGTCTGTTCCAGTTCCTGCGCCGTGGCCGACCGAGGGGTCTTCACCAACCTGGCCGCCCGAGGGGTCTTCACCGCCGTGGCCGCCCGAGGGACAGTCTCCGCCCTGGCCGCCCGAGGGACAGTCTCCGCCCTGGCCGCCCGAGGGACAGTCTCCGCCCTGGCCGCCCGAGGGACAGTCTCCGCCCTGGCCGCCCGAGGGACAGTCTCCGCCCTGGCCGCCCGAGGGACAGTCTCCGCCCTGGCCGCCCGGGGGACAGTCTCCGCCCTGGCCGCCCGAGGGACAGTCTCCGCCCTGGCCGCCCGAGGGAGAGTCTCCGCCCTGGCCGCCCGAGGGGTCTTCACCGCCCTGGCCGCCCGAGGGACAGTCTCCGCCCTGGCCGCCCGATGGACTGTCTGCTCCGCCCTGGCCGCCCGATGGACTGTCTGCTCCGCCCTGGCCGCCCGATGGACTGTCTGCTCCGCCCTGGCCGCCCGGTGGACTGTCTGCTCCGCCCTGGCCGCCCGGTGGACTGTCTGCTCCGCCCTGGCCGCCCGGTGGACTGTCTGCTCCGCCCTGGCCGCCAGATGAACTGTCACTCCCTGTCCCCGTTTCCCTCCATGGACCTGGCCCCCCTTCCCTCCCCCTGATCCTCCACCACTCCACCTCCCGCCTGGATTTTTGTTTGGTCTGTCACGTCTTGTAGCGTCTGGTAGCCGCTCCGTAGAGGGGAGGTTATGTCACGGTGTGGGTTTTGTGTCTTGTTCCTTGTTAGTGTCTGTCATATTATTCCATGCTTGTCATGTGATCCTGCCATGTGTCTTGTCATGTTTAGTTGTTCCTTGTTATGTTGATTAGTCTTCACAGGTGTTTCAGTTTACCACGCCCCCTTGTTATCTTGTTTAGCTTGTGTTCCCTGTGTATATATACCCTGTCTGTTTTAGTATGTGTCACGGAGTCCTTGTAATATATCACACCACTTCCGTTCCCTGTGTTTCCGGTTTATGTTCTTGTTCCTTGTTTGTTTATTTTGTTATATTGGACTGCTAATATGGATTTTGACACCTGCATGGATGACGACGAATTGGATTGCCCTACAAATAAAAACGCTGTATTTGGATCCACCTGTTTCTCTCCCTTTCCTTGGTGTGTGGATCGTGACAACAAACACACTGTCACAGCGGCCAAAAAAGACAAAAGATTAAATAAGAGTTAAGAGCCCAACTAATGGAAACACTAATCACTGTTATGGTGACTTCAAATGAAACACATTACAGTTAAACCTCTGTTAATTCTCAATAAAAACTTTTT
>NW_028296060.1:0-10000 GCF_964197995.2 Scardinius erythrophthalmus
AGCTTTTTAACTGCAGCAACTTTAGTATACGCTATTGGAGCTGGAATTACCGCGGCTGCTGGCACCAGACTTGCCCTCCAATGGGTCCTCGCCCATGGGTTTAGGATACGCTCATTCCAATTACAGGGCCTCGAAAGAGACCTGTATTGTTATTTTCGTCACTACCTCTCCGTGTCGGAAATGGGTAATTTGCGCGCCTGCTGCCTTCCTTGGATGTGGTAGCCGTTTCTCAGGCTCCCTCTCCGGAATCGAACCCTGATTCCCCGTTACCCGTGGTCACCATGGTAGGCGCCGAATGTACCATCGAAAGTTGATAGGGCAGACATTCGAATGAGTCGTCGCCGCCGCGGAGGGCGCGCGATCGGCCCGAGGTTATCTAGAGTCACCAAAGCGGCCGGGCGGCCGAAGCCGACCCCGGATGGGTTTGGATCTGATAAATGCACGCGTCCCCGACCCCCCGGGGGGAGCCGGGTCGGCGCTCGTTTGCATGTATTAGCTCTGGAATTGCCACAGTTATCCAAGTAGCGGGTGGAGCGATCAAAGGAACCATAACTGATTTAATGAGCCATTCGCAGTTTCACTGTACCGACCGTGTGCACTTAGACCTGCATGGCTTAATCTTTGAGACAAGCATATGCTACTGGCAGGATCAACCAGGTAAGCGCCCTTGGAAGGAGAACCGCGACAACGCCGGGCTTCCTACACACGGGTCTCGCTCCGCTCGGGCCGGGGGGGGCTCGAGGACGGCGCGGCCGCTCATAGGGGGGGGGGCGCGTGCGGAACCCTCCTCCGCGGGGGCAGAGGGGTGGGTGGCCGCTGGGTCGAGGCCGTAACCGGGAAGGGTGCTTTTCGAGCGGGGAGGCGCGGGGCGAAGGTCGGCTCTAAGACTGGAGGGGGTTTGCGTCCCCCACCGTCCGAGCCTTCCCACGCGCCCACGTCCTCCGCCGCCGTGGCGGACATTCGTTTCAGACGGGCCATCTGAGTCTCCCGAGGTCGACGCGGCCTGCTTTCCCCGGAGGGAGGCCGCGTCTAGAGTCGACGCGCAAGTCGGGGAGGAGCAAGCTGCCCATAGCGGTCTCTCGACCGGGCAGGGGCCGTCCCCAGGCGCGTCCGAAGTTCCAATCGACCAGGCAACCCCTAAGTGACGGCCCGGAGGAGGGGGTGCGCTCCTCCGGGCCCCAGGCAACCCGGAGGCGCCTGTTCTACGGAAGTCCGTTACCTTGTCCGAGCGGGGCGGTTGTCCCCTTCTCGACAAAACCCCGAAGGTCCGTTTTAGGACCGTCTTTGCTCCGACGTGAGCTCCATCGCACCGCCGGATTCGGCCGCGCCCGAGTCTGAGGCGCCCTCCCTGGGTGCCGGCCAGGGAGGCGGGTCCCCGTGGGGATCTCGTTGGAATGCACATTTCTGGACTCTGTCCGTTTTTTTTTTTTTTTTTTCGGAGGTGGACTTTCCTCCAGGGAAGCCAGGATGTAGGAAACCGAACCGAGGGAACCCGGAGGCACCCGTTTTTCTTCCTCTCACCTTGTCCGAGCGGAGCGTTTGTCCCCTCCTCGACAAAACCCCCAAGGTCCGTTTTAGGACCGTCTTTGCTCCGACGGGAGCTCCGTCACGGCGGACGGATTCGATCGTGCCCGACACCGAGGCGCCCTCCCTGGTCGCCAGCCAGGGAGACGCGTTTTGTGGGAATCTGGCTGGACCCCATCGTTTCGGACTCTGTCCGTTTTTCGGAGGTGGACTTTTTCCTCCAGGGCGCCTTCGGCGCCGCTCACCGCCCCAGACAAGGCATCCTCCCCAGGATGTAGCGAACCGAACCGAGGGGACCCGGAGGCACCCGTTTGTTTGTTTGTTTGTTTCTTTCTTTCTTTCTTTCTTTCTTTCTTTCTTTCTTTCTTTCTTTCCCCTCTCACCTTGTCCGAGCGGAGCGTGTGTCCCCTTCTTCTCCTCGACAACACCCCCAAGGTCCCGTTTCAGGACCGTCTTTGCTCCGACGGGAGCTCCGTCACGGCGGACGGATTCGCTCGTGCCCGACACCGAGGCGCCCTCCCTGGTCACCAGCCAGAGGAGTCGAGTGTTCGTGGGAATCTGGTTGAACCGCAGCGTGTGGGACTCTGTCCGTATCTTTGCTCCACCGCCCTTTCTCCAGGGGTGTCTCAAGCCCCTGGATTCGTTTCGCCATTTACCCAAGACCGACCGTTCGACAAGCATATGGTTGATTTACCTCGGGGATCGACCGAGGGAGCACCCGGACGAGCGAGCGAGCGAGCGAGCGAACCGCCACGCGCTGGCTTCCTACACGCGGGTCTCGCTCCGCTCGGGCCTGGGGCTCGAGGCGGCACGGCCGCTCATAGGGCGCGCGTGAGGAACCCTCCCGTCTGGGTGGAAGGAGGGGGCCTCTGGATCGAGGCCGTAACCGGGAAGGGTGCTTTCAAAGCGAGGGAGGCGCAGGGCGAAGTTGGGCTCCAAGACGTGCTGGCGGGGTGGGGGCCCCCAAGGAAACCCCACCAACCGTCCAAGCCTCCCGACGCACCCGCGTGGCCGCCCCTGCTGCGGACATCCGTTTTTCCAGACGGGCCAGCTGAGTCTCCCGAGGTTCGAGGCGGCCTGCTTTCCCCGGGGGGAGGCCGCGTCTAGAGTCGACGCGCAAATCGGGGAGGAGCAAGCTGCCCATAGCGGTCTCTCGACCGGGCAGGGGCCGTCCCCTGGCGCGTCCGAAGCTCCAATCGACCAGGCACCCCCCGTGACGTGACGGCCCGAAGGAGAGGGTGCGCTCCTCCGGGCCCCGGGCAACCCGGAGGCGCCCGTTTTCCGTTACCTTGTCACCGGTGTCTTTCACCCCTAGATCGCCCGGGACAGCACACGTTGAACCGGTATGCACGCCCCTGGCACCGAGGGGGGGGGGGGGGGGGGGGGGTCTGGGTGTCCAAACCAGACCCGCGTTTACTGTAAGTCTCTCGCCCGCAACCAAGTGCAACTTCTCTGGGCTGAGTCAGGACGTTTCCCTACCCGGTCTGACCACCGTGGCTCTCTGTTCAGTGTCCGTTGTCCCCCTCCTCCTCGAGACCCCGAAGGTCCGTTTTAGGACCGACTCAGCCCCAGGCGGGGCTCCGGTAGGCGCGCGCCGAACTGTCTGTGACCGGGACCGAGGCACCCTCCCCGGGCTGGCCAGGGAGGTCTGAGAGCACGGAGCTCTGAACCCGCCTCACGTTTACGGACTTGGTCGTTTCTTCACATTTTGACTCAATGGGGGGGTCGTTTGAGCACGATTCGTTTCCCAGGGAGGCTGCACCCTGCCTGGGAAGGGCTTTTCGGAAAACCGGCCTGTCATTTCCTGGAGGTTTCGTACTGCCAGAGACCAAAGTCTCTTCTCTTCCCCAGCCAGAGAGCCCCCTGCCTGGGCTGGCCGGCCGACTCTCTCCTGGAGGCCCTCTCCAACTACAGGACTTCCCAGAGATCTGTAATCTGGACTTTATACCCGACCAGGGCAACTCTGAGTGGGACTCACGACGGTCTGATGAGGGCGGTCGGGTGTGTGCCTCCAACCTGCTCTTTCCCTCCTCCACAAAGGCCCGAAGGTCCGTTTTAGGACCGACTCAGCCCCAGGCGGAGCTCCGGTAGGCGCGCGCCGAACTGTCTGTGACCGGGACCGAGGCACCCTCCACGGGCTGGCCAGGGAGGTCTGAGAGCACGGAGCTCTGAACCCGCCTCACGTTTACGGACTTGGTCGTTTCTTCACATTTTGACTCAATGGGGGGGGGGGGGGGTCGTTTGAGCACGATTCGTTTCCCAGGGAGGCTGCACCCTGCCTGGGAAGAGCTTTTCGGAAAACCGGCCTGTCATTTCCTGGAGGTTTCGTACTGCCAGAGACCAAAGTCTCTTCTCTTCCCCAGCCAGAGAGCCCCCTGCCTGGGCTGGCCGGCCGACTCTCTCCTGGAGGCCCTCTCCAACTACAGGACTTCCAGAGATCTGTAATCTGGACTTTATACCCGACCAGGGCAACTCTGAGTGGGACTCACGACGGTCTGATGAGGGCCGCACTCCCCTCCTCCATATAGGCCCGAAGGTCTGTTTCATGACCGTCTTTGCTCCAGACGGAGCTCCGGGGGTGGCGGGGGAAATCTGACTCTGACCCAGGACGGGCCACCCTCCCTGGGCCGGCCAGGGAGGTCTGAGAGCACGGAGCTTTGTGTCCACCGCAACATTTTTGGACTTTGTCATTTCGGCACCAGAGTCACTTTCCCCGTGGGCTTTGGGCTTTATTCGTGCCCAGGAGAGGTGCGCCATGCCTGGGATGCACTTTTCAGGGAATCAACCCCCCATCTTTTTTTTCCTGGAGGTTTCATGCTTTTCAGCGCTCCACCACGGCGGAGGCTGAACTCACTCCCCAGCCAGAGCGCACCCTCCCTGGCTTGGGTCACTGCCTTGAAGGCCCTGGAGGTTTGAACCCACTGCAAGTTTTTGGACTTTGTCATTTCGGCACCAGAGTCACTTTCTCCATGGGCTTTGGGCTTTATTCGTGCCCAGGAAGGCTGCTCCACCCTCCTCCATACATGCCCGAAGGTCCGTTTTAGGACCGTCTTCGCTCCAGACGGAGCTCCAGGGGTGGCGGTCAAATCTGACTCTGGCCCAGGACGGGCTGCCCTCCCTGGGCCGGCCAGGGAGGTCTGAGAGCATGGAGGTTTGAACCCACTGCAAGTTTTTGGACTTTGTCATTTCGGCACCAGAGTCACTTTCTCCATGGGCTTTATTCGTGCCCAGGAAGGCTGCTCCACCCTCCTCCATACATGCCCGAAGGTCCGTTTTAGGACCGTCTTCGCTCCAGACTGAGCTCCAGGGGTGACGGTAAAATTCTGACTCTGGCCCAGACGGGCCGCCCTCCCTGGGCCGGCCAGGGAGGTCTGAGAGCATGGAGGTTTGAACCCACTGCAAGTTTTTGGACTTTGTCATTTCGGCACCAGAGTCACTTTCTCCATGGGCTTTGGGCTTTATTCGTGCCCAGGAGAGGTGCGCCATGCCTGGGATGCACTTTTCAGGGAATCAACCCCCCATCTTTTTTTCCTGGAAGTTTCATGCTTTCAGCGCTCCACCACGGCGGAGGCTGAACTCACTCCCCAGCCAGAGCGCACCCTCCCTGGCTTGGGTCACTGCCTTGAAGGCCCTGGAGGTTTGAACCCACTGCAAGTTTTTGGACTTTGTCATTTCGGCACCAGAGTCACTTTCTCCATGGGCTTTGGGCTTTATTCGTGCCCAGGAAGGCTGCTCCACCCTCCTCCATACATGCCCGAAGGTCCGTTTAGGACCGTCTTCGCTCCAGACTGAGCTCCAGGGGTGACGGTAAAATCTGACTCTGGCCCAGGACGGGCCGCCCTCCCTGGGCCGGCCAGGGAGGTCTGAGAGCATGGAGGTTTGAACCCACTGCAAGTTTTTGGACTTTGTCATTTCGGCACCAGAGTCACTTTCTCCATGGGCTTTGGGCTTTATTCGTGCCCAGGAGAGGTGCGCCATGCCTGGGATGCACTTTTCAGGGAATCAACCCCCCCCATCTTTTTTTTCCTGGAAGTTTCATGCTTTTCAGCGCTCCACCACGGCGGAGGCTGAACTCACTCCCCAGCCAGAGCGCACCCTCCCTGGCTTGGGTCACTGCCTTGAAGGCCCTGGAGGTTTGAACCCACTGCAAGTTTTTGGACTTTGTCATTTCGGCACCAGAGTCACTTTCTCCATGGGCTTTGGGCTTTATTCGTGCCCAGGAAGGCTGCTCCACCCTCCTCCATACATGCCCGAAGGTCCGTTTTAGGACCGTCTTCGCTCCAGACGGAGCTCCAGGGGTGGCGGTCAAATCTGACTCTGGCCCAGGACGGGCTGCCCTCCCTGGGCCGGCCAGGGAGGTCTGAGAGCATGGAGGTTTGAACCCACTGCAAGTTTTGGACTTTGTCATTTCGGCACCAGAGTCACTTTCTCCATGGGCTTTATTCGTGCCCAGGAAGGCTGCTCCACCCTCCTCCATACATGCCCGAAGGTCCGTATTAGGACCGTCTTCGCTCCAGACTGAGCTCCAGGGGTGACGGTAAAATCTGACTCTGGCCCAGGACGGGCCGCCCTCCCTGGGCCGGCCAGGGAGGTCTGAGAGCATGGAGGTTTGAACCCACTGCAAGTTTTTGGACTTTGTCATTTCGGCACCAGAGTCACTTCCCCCGTGGGCTTTGGGCTTTATTCGTGCCCAGGAGAGGTGCGCCATGCCTGGGATGCACTTTTCAGGGAATCAACCCCCCCCCATCTCTTTTTTTTTTTTTCCTGGAGGTTTCACGCTTTTCAGAGCTCCACCACGGCGGAGGCTGAACTCACTCCCCCAGCCAGAGCGCACCCTCCCTGGCTTGGGTCACTGACTTGAAGGCCCTGGAGGTTTGAACCCACTGCAGGTTTTTGGACTTTGTCATTTCGGCACCAGAGACACTTTCTCCATGGGCTTTGGGCTTTATTCGTGCCCAGGAGAGGTGCGCCATGCCTGGGATGCACTTTTCAGGAATCAACCCCCCATCTTTTTTTCCCCTGGAGGTTTCATGCTTTTCAGAGCTCCACCACGGCGGAGTTTGAACTCACTCCACAGCCAGAGCGCACCCTCCCTGGCAGGGCTTGGAATGGTCCTGGAGGCCCTCTCCCTCCAGGACTTCCAGAGCTCCACCGCGCTCGGCTCGATCTGGATATCATCCCCAGCCAGAGTGGCCCCTGTCTGGGCTTGGAACGGTCCTGCAGGCCCTCTCCCTCCAGGACTTCCAGCGCGCGTGGCGTAAGCTGGAGTTTATACCCACCCAGAGCGGACTCTGAGCGGGGCTCACCACGGTCTGATGAGGGGGGTTCACCTTCACCGCACTCCCCTCCTCCGTACAGGCCCGAAGGTCCGTTTTAGGACCGACTTAGCTCCAGGCGGAGCTCCAGGCTGTAGGCCCACCGACCTGTCTGTGCCCGGGACGGAGGCACCCTCCCTGGGCTGGCCAGGGAGGTCTGAGGCATGGGGCCCTGAACCCACCTCACGTTTATGGACTTTGTCATATTTTTTCCCCAAAATATCCACAGCTCCACCACAACGGTGGAGATTGAACTCACTCTCCCCAGCCAGAGTGCACCCTCCCTGGGCTAGGGTCACTGCCTTGAAAGGTGTCCTGGTGCTCAAGATTCCCAGTGATCCATCCTAGGGCCTTCCGCGGCCGCCCTCCCCAGCCAGAGTGGGCCCCCCGGCTGGGCTTGGACTGGTCCTGGAGGCCCTCTCCCTCCAGGACTTCCAGAGCTCCGGGCGCCCAGCTCGCTCTGTTTTCCGTCCCCAGCCACAGTGGGCCCCCGGCTGGGCTTGGACTGGTCCTGGAGGCCCTCTCCCTCCAGGACTTCCAGAGCTCCGGGCGCCCAGCTCGCTCTGTTTCCCGTCCCCAGCCAGAGTGGGCCCCCGGCTGGGCTTGGACTGGTCCTGGAGGCCCTCTCCCTCCAGGACTTCCAGAGCTCCGGGCGCCCAGCTCGCTCTGTTTTCCGTCCCCAGACAGAGTCACTCAGATTGGGACCGGGGGGGGGGGGGTGTCCCACCACCACCACTCTCCTCTCCCATACAGGCCCGAAGGTCCGTTTTAGGACCGTCTCGGCTCCAGCTAGAGCCCCAGGGGTGGCGGGGCTGAGCTGCGTCTGACCGGGGTCAAAACACCCTCCCTGGGTTGGCCGAAGAGCTCCCGGGTGCCTGGAGCTCAGAGTGCACTGCAACATTTGGGACTTAGGTTTTGGGGAGCGAGGATCGGCTCCAGGACCCCCAGAGCCGGCGCCGGACTCCCCGGGAGAAGCGGTCACCCCGTTTCTCCCAGACCCCAAATGCTCCCTTGCAGGACACCCTTTGCACCAGCAGGCCCACCAGGACCGCGGGGCCTAGGCGCTCCAAGCCGGGTATGGAGCGCTCTGGTCGGGCCTGGTTGCCCACCTTAGAGCGCACGCAGTTTTGATGGACGGTAACCCACTGCAAACGGATTCAAACGGCCGTAACTCGGCCGAGGTGGGTCCTATCGACGCCAATTTTTTATCGTTTGTAGAACGGGACGAGACCTTTCCAAAGAGCCCGGCCACGGCCTCGGGGGCCCCCGGGGCCCGAGATACAGCGCCGCGAAGGCGAAAAACGCAAATATCTCGGCGAAAACTCAACGGATCCGGCGGGCACCGGGCTCTTCGGAAGCGTCTGGTCGAGACGAAAAGAACGGTACCGGTTTGGTCCGTTTTGGTGGAGTTTTCGCGGAGATATGAGCCGAAACCACCGGGCGCGCTCCAAAAAGGCGGGGCCGATGACATCACGGCCAATGGGAGGAAAAACGCCCGTATCTCGGCGACGCGAAGACCCAGAGAGCTCAAATTCGGGTGAGGTGGTCCCAGGGGGGCCCTTGCTCGAAGGGGAGAGTGGCGGGCCCCGGGGACGCCCCCTGCCGGATCGCCGCTCGCGGGGGCCCCCCGACTTTGAACGGTTATATCTCCGGGGCCACGGCGAGTTTCAGCTCGTGGGTGGGCTCATTCGAAAGGCCCCGTGCAGCCCTACGATCGGCTGGTGGTTTGGGGAAGATTGAGCGAGGGGCTCCCGAGATACGAGCCGAAAAAGCTGCGCCTTTGACCGGCCGTAGCTCCCCGACCCCGGGGCCCTCGGGGACGGGGGTGGGCCCGTTGGATAGGTCCCCTCGAGACCTACGATCGACCCGGGTTTGAGATTTTTTCGCAGGGCGCTTTTCGAGATGTTCGCGAAGTTTTCCCTCATTCGCTCAGTTCTCCGCTCAGCCGCTACCTTAAGAGAGTCCCGGTTAGTCCCGCCCGCTCCCTGACCGTGTCCCCAGAACGACGAACCTTCCTCGGCGTGCCACCAGAGCCCCTGGGGCCCGACCCACTGCGGGTTTTGGACTCGGGAGCAGAGAAGGGGCCCGGACTTTGAACGGCCGTGACTCGGGGAAGGTGGGTCCTATCGACGCCAAACTCGGGTCAGAGTAGGGTCTCGGCGGGCCCCTTCCAAGGAGCCCGACCCCGAGCTCCGGGGCCCCCGGGTCCCGGAGAAACGGGGCCCGACAGGACGGCGCGCGCGTCGGAAGGAAAGGCCCCAGGGGCTCGGGGAGGCGGGTCCGAGAGATGCCCGAGGGACCCCCCGACACCCGAAAGGGCGAGGCGCTGGGACCTCCCCTTCCCGAGATACGGGCCGTTTTGTCCAAAAGTCCCTTGCGCGTAACCGGGCCTATCTCGGGAACCGAAGGTCCCAGCGGCTCGAGACGGCGGGTGCTGGGGGGCCCCGAGGGCACCCTACTCCTCCCGCCGTCCCGAGCTCCGGGGACCTTCCGGTCCCGAGATACGGCCACTTCCTGTCCAGCTTTGACCGGGCGTATCTCCGAGAGTAAGCCGAGTTGGGGCTCCATACTCCGGGCGTGGGGGGAGCACCGTAGGGCCCCCCCACCCCTGGTGTACGGAGCCCCAACTCGGCTCGGCGGCCGAGATACGGTCACTTCCTGTCCAGCTTTGACCGGGCGTATCTCCGAGAGTAAGCCGAGTTGGGCTCCATACTCCGGGCGTGGGGGGAGCACCGTAGGGCCCCCCCACCCCTGGTGTATGGAGCCCCAACTCGGATCGGTTCCAGAGATATACCCGCTTGAAGTTTCAACTTTGACCGGACGTAACTCGAAAAGTAAGCCGAGTTGGGGCTCCATACTCTGGGCGTGGGGGTGCTCGAGGAGACCCCCAGCGACCAGAGTATGGAGCCCCAACTCGGATCGGTTCCAGAGATATACCCGCTTGAAGTTTCAACTTTGACCGGACGTAACTCGACAAGTAAGCCGAGTTGGGGCTCCATACTCTGGGCGTGGGGGGACCCCCAGGGGACCCCCTTGTGCCCAGAGTTTGGAGCCCCAACTCGGCTTCATCACTGAGATCTCTACCTTAAGAGAGTCAAAGTTACTCCGCATCTCCGAAAGTAAGCCGAGTTGGAGCTCCATACTCCGGGCCTGGGGGGAGT
>NW_028296060.1:17500-30407 GCF_964197995.2 Scardinius erythrophthalmus
AGCGGGTTACCCGCGCCTCTCGGCGCAGGGTAGGCACACGCTGATCCGCCCATTGTGGCGCGCGTGCAGCCCCGGACATCTAAGGGCATCACAGACCTGTTATTGCTCCATCTCGCGTGGCTGAACGCCACTTGTCCCTCTAAGAAGTTGGACGCCGACCGCTCGGGGCCGCGTAACTAGTTAGCATGCCGGAGTCTCGTTCGTTATCGGAATGAACCAGACAAATCGCTCCACCAACTAAGAACGGCCATGCACCACCACCCACAGAATCGAGAAAGAGCTATCAATCTGTCAATCCTTTCCGTGTCCGGGCCGGGTGAGCTTTCCCGTGTTGAGTCAAATTAAGCCGCAGGCTCCACTCCTGGTGGTGCCCTTCCGTCAATTCCTTTAAGTTTCAGCTTTGCAACCATACTCCCCCCGGAACCCAAAGACTCGTGGTTTCCCGCACGCTGCCCGGCGGGTCATGGGAATAACGCCGCCGGATCGCGGGTCGGCATCGTTTACGGTCGGAACTACGACGGTATCTGATCGTCTTCGAACCTCCGACTTTCGTTCTTGATTAATGAAAACATTCTTGGCAAATGCTTTCGCTCTCGTCCGTCTTGCGCCGGTCCAAGAATTTCACCTCTAGCGGCGCAATACGAATGCCCCCGGCCGTCCCTCTCAATCATGGCCCCGGGTTCCAGAAACCCACAAAATAGAACCGGAGTCCTATTCCATTATTCCTAGCTGCGGTATTCAGCGGCGACGGGCGGCCTGCTTTGAACACTCTAATTTTTTCAAAGTAAACGCTTCGGGCCCCGAGGACCGGACACCCAGTTAAGGGCATCCGGGGGGCGCCGTGAGGCAGGGGTCCGGGACAGGCGGTGGCTCGCCTCGCGGCGGACCGCCGGCCCGCTCCCGAGATCCAACTACGAGCTTTTTAACTGCAGCAACTTTAGTATACGCTATTGGAGCTGGAATTACCGCGGCTGCTGGCACCAGACTTGCCCTCCAATGGGTCCTCGCCCATGGGTTTAGGATACGCTCATTCCAATTACAGGGCCTCGAAAGAGACCTGTATTGTTATTTTTCGTCACTACCTCTCCGTGTCGGAAATGGGTAATTTGCGCGCCTGCTGCCTTCCTTGGATGTGGTAGCCGTTTCTCAGGCTCCCTCTCCGGAATCGAACCCTGATTCCCCGTTACCCGTGGTCACCATGGTAGGCGCCGAATGTACCATCGAAAGTTGATAGGGCAGACATTCGAATGAGTCGTCGCCGCCGCGGAGGGCGCGCGATCGGCCCGAGGTTATCTAGAGTCACCAAAGCGGCCGGGGCGGCCGAAGCCGACCCCGGATGGGTTTTGGATCTGATAAATGCACGCGTCCCCGACCCCCCGGGGGGAGCCGGGTCGGCGCTCGTTTGCATGTATTAGCTCTGGAATTGCCACAGTTATCCAAGTAGCGGGTGGAGCGATCAAAGGAACCATAACTGATTTAATGAGCCATTCGCAGTTTCACTGTACCGACCGTGTGCACTTAGACCTGCATGGCTTAATCTTTGAGACAAGCATATGCTACTGGCAGGATCAACCAGGTAAGCGCCCTTGGAAGGAGAACCGCGACAACGCCGGGCTTCCTACACACGGGTCTCGCTCCGCTCGGGCCGGGGGGGCTCGAGGACGGCGCGGCCGCTCAAGGGGGGGGGCGCGTGCGGAACCCTCCTCCGCGGGGGCAGAGGGGGTGGGTGGCCGCTGGGTCGAGGCCGTAACCGGGAAGGGTGCTTTTCGAGCGGGGAGGCGCGGGGCGAAGGTCGGCTCTAAGACTGGAGGGGGTTTGCGTCCCCCACCGTCCGAACCTTCCCACGCGCCCACGTCCTCCGCCGCCGTGGCGGACATTCGTTTCAGACGGGCCATCTGAGTCTCCCGAGGTCGACGCGGCCTGCTTTCCCCGGAGGGAGGCCGCGTCTAGAGTCGACGCGCAAGTCGGGGAGGAGCAAGCTGCCCATAGCGGTCTCTCGACCGGGCAGGGGCCGTCCCCAGGCGCGTCCGAAGTTCCAATCGACCAGGCAAACCCCTAAGTGACGGCCCGGAGGAGGGGGTGCGCTCCTCCGGGCCCCAGGCAACCCGGAGGCGCCTGTTCTACGGAAGTCCGTTACCTTGTCCGAGCGGGGCGGTGTCCCCTTCTCGACAAAACCCCGAAGGTCCGTTTTAGGGACCGTCTTTGCTCCGACTTGAGCTCCATCGCACCGCCGGATTCGGCCGCGCCCGAGTCTGAGGCGCCCTCCTGGGTGCCGGCCAGGGAGGCGGGTCCCCGTGGGATCTCGTTGGAATGCACATTTCTGGACTCTGTCCGTTTTTTTTTTTTTTTTCGGAGGTGGACTTTCCTCCAGGGAAGCCAGGATGTAGGAAACCGAACCGAGGGAACCCGGAGGCACCCGTTTTTCTTCCTCTCACCTGTCCAGCCGGAGCGTTTGTCCCCTCCTCGACAAAACCCCCAAGGTCCGTTTTAGGACCGTCTTTGCTCCGACGGGAGCTCCGTCACGGCGGACGGATTCGATCGTGCCCGACACCGAGGCGCCCTCCCTGGTCGCCAGCCAGGGAGACGCGTTTTGTGGGAATCTGCTGGACCCCATCGTTTCGGACTCTGTCCGTTTTTCGGAGGTGGACTTTTCCTCCAGGGCGCCTTCGGCGCCGCTCACCGCCCCAGACAAGGCATCCTCCCCAGGATGTAGCGAACCGAACCGAGGGGACCCGGAGGCACCCGTTTGTTTGTTTGTTTGTTTGTTTGTTTCTTTCCTTTCTTTCTTTCTTTCTTTCTTTCTTTTCTTTCTTTCTTTCTTTCTTTCTTTCTTTCCCTCTCACCTTGTCCGAGCGGAGCGTGTGTCCCCTTCTTCTCCTCGACAACACCCCCAAGGTCCGTTTCAGGACCGTCTTTGCTCCGACGGGAGCTCCGTCACGGCGGACGGATTCGCTCGTGCCCGACACCGAGGCGCCCTCCCTGGTCACCAGCCAGAGGAGTCGAGTGTTCGTGGGAATCTGGTTGAACCGCAGCGTGTGGGACTCTGTCCGTATCTTTGCTCCACCGCCCTTTCTCCAGGGGTGTCTCAAGCCCCTGGATTCGTTTCGCCATTTACCCAAGACCGACCGTTCGACAAGCATTTGGTTGATTTACCTCGGGGATCGACCGAGGGGAGCACCCGGACGAGCGAGCGAGCGAGCGAGCGAACCGCGCACGCGCTGGCTTCCTACACGCGGGTCTCGCTCCGCTCGGGCCTGGGGCTCGAGGCGGCACGGCCGCTCATAGGGCGCGCGTGAGGAACCCTCCCGTCTGGGTGGAAGGAGGGGGCCTCTGGATCGAGGCCGTAACCGGAAGGGTGCTTTCAAAGCGAGGGAGGCGCAGGGCGAAGTTGGGCTCCAAGACGTGCTGGCGGGGGTGGGGGCCCCCAAGGAAACCCCACCAACCGTCCAAGCCTCCCGACGCACCCGCGTGGCCCCCCTGCTGCGGACATCCGTTTTTCCAGACGGGCCAGCTGAGTCTCCCGAGTTCGAGGCGGCCTGCTTTCCCCCGGGGGGAGGCCGGCTTCTAGAGTCGACGCGCAAATCGGGGAGGAGCAAGCTGCCCATAGCGGTCTCTCGACCGGGCAGGGGCCGTCCCCTGGCGCGTCCGAAGCTCCAATCGACCAGGGCACCCCCCGTGACGTGACGGCCCGAAGGAGAGGGTGCGCTCCTCGGGCCCCGGGCAACCCGGAGGCGCCCGTTTTCCGTTACCTTGTCACCGGTGTCTTTCACCCCTAGATCGCCGGGACAGCACACGTTGACCGTATGCACGCCCTGGCCACCGAGGGGGGGGGGGGGGGTCTGGGTGTCCAAACCAGACCCGCGTTTACTGTAAGTCTCTCGCCCGCAACCAAGTGCAACTTCTCTGGGCTGAGTCAGGACGTTTCCCTACCCGGTCTGACCACCGTGGCTCTCTGTTCAGTGTCCGTTGTCCCCCTCCTCCTCGAGACCCCGAAGGTCCGTTTTAGGACCGACTCAGCCCAGGCGGGGCTCCGGTAGGCGCGCGCCGAACTGTCTGTGACCGGGACCGAGGCACCCTCCCCGGGCTGGCCAGGGAGGTCTGAGAGGCACGGAGCTCTGAACCCGCCTCACGTTTACGGACTTGGTCGTTTCTTCACATTTTGACTCAATGGGGGGGTCGTTTGAGCACGATTCGTTTCCCAGGGAGGCTGCACCCTGCCTGGGAAGGGCTTTTCGGAAAACCGGCCTGTCATTTCCTGGAGGTTTCGTACTGCCAGAGACCAAAGTCTCTTCTCTTCCCCAGCCAGAGAGCCCCCTGCCTGGGCTGGCCGGCCGACTCTCTCCTGGAGGCCCTCTCCAACTACAGGACTTCCAGAGATCTGTAATCTGGACTTTATACCCGACCAGGGCAACTCTGAGTGGGACTCACGACGGTCTGATGAGGGCGGTCGGGTGTGTGCCTCCAACCTGCTCTTTCCCTCCTCCACAAAGGCCCGAAGGTCCGTTTTAGGACCGACTCAGCCCCAGGCGGAGCTCCGGTAGGCGCGCGCCGAACTGTCTGTGACCGGGACCGAGGCACCCTCCACGGGCTGGCCAGGGAGGTCTGAGAGCACGGAGCTCTGAACCCGCCTCACGTTTACGGACTTGGTCGTTTCTTCACATTTTGACTCAATGGGGGGGGGGGGGGGTCGTTTGAGCACGATTCGTTTCCCAGGGAGGCTGCACCCTGCCTGGGAAGAGCTTTTCGGAAAACCGGCCTGTCATTTCCTGGAGGTTTCGTACTGCCAGAGACCAAAGTCTCTTCTCTTCCCCAGCCAGAGAGCCCCCTGCCTGGGCTGGCCGGCCGACTCTCTCCTGGAGGCCCTCTCCAACTACAGGACTTCCAGAGATCTGTAATCTGGACTTTATACCCGACCAGGGCAACTCTGAGTGGGACTCACGACGGTCTGATGAGGGCCGCACTCCCCTCCTCCATATAGGCCCGAAGGTCTGTTTCATGACCGTCTTTGCTCCAGACGGAGCTCCGGGGGTGGCGGGGAAATCTGACTCTGACCCAGGACGGGCCACCCTCCCTGGGCCGGCCAGGGAGGTCTGAGAGCACGGAGCTTTGTGTCCACCGCAACATTTTTGGACTTTGTCATTTCGGCACCAGAGTCACTTTCCCCGTGGGCTTTGGGCTTTATTCGTGCCCAGGAGAGGTGCGCCATGCCTGGGATGCACTTTTCAGGGAATCAACCCCCCCATCTTTTTTTTCCTGGAGGTTTCATGCTTTTCAGCGCTCCACCACGGCGGAGGCTGAACTCACTCCCCAGCCAGAGCGCACCCTCCCTGGCTTGGGTCACTGCCTTGAAGGCCCTGGAGGTTTGAACCCACTGCAAGTTTTTGGACTTTGTCATTTCGGCACCAGAGTCACTTTCTCCATGGGCTTTGGGCTTTATTCGTGCCCAGGAAGGCTGCTCCACCCTCCTCCATACATGCCCGAAGGTCCGTTTTAGGACCGTCTTCGCTCCAGACGGAGCTCCAGGGGTGGCGGTCAAATCTGACTCTGGCCCAGGACGGGCTGCCCTCCCTGGGCCGGCCAGGGAGGTCTGAGAGCATGGAGGTTTGAACCCACTGCAAGTTTTTGGACTTTGTCATTTCGGCACCAGAGTCACTTTCTCCATGGGCTTTATTCGTGCCCAGGAAGGCTGCTCCACCCTCCTCCATACATGCCCGAAGGTCCGTTTTAGGACCGTCTTCGCTCCAGACTGAGCTCCAGGGGTGACGGTAAAATCTGACTCTGGCCCAGGACGGGCCGCCCTCCCTGGGCCGGCCAGGGAGGTCTGAGAGCATGGAGGTTTGAACCCACTGCAAGTTTTTGGACTTTGTCATTTCGGCACCAGAGTCACTTTCTCCATGGGCTTTGGGCTTTATTCGTGCCCAGGAGAGGTGCGCCATGCCTGGGATGCACTTTTCAGGGAATCAACCCCCCCATCTTTTTTTTCCTGGAAGTTTCATGCTTTTCAGCGCTCCACCACGGCGGAGGCTGAACTCACTCCCCAGCCAGAGCGCACCCTCCCTGGCTTGGGTCACTGCCTTGAAGGCCCTGGAGGTTTGAACCCACTGCAAGTTTTTGGACTTTGTCATTTCGGCACCAGAGTCACTTTCTCCATGGGCTTTGGGCTTTATTCGTGCCCAGGAAGGCTGCTCCACCCTCCTCCATACATGCCCGAAGGTCCGTTTTAGGACCGTCTTCGCTCCAGACGGAGCTCCAGGGGTGGCGGTCAAATCTGACTCTGGCCCAGGACGGGCTGCCCTCCCTGGGCCGGCCAGGGAGGTCTGAGAGCATGGAGGTTTGAACCCACTGCAAGTTTTTGGACTTTGTCATTTCGGCACCAGAGTCACTTTCTCCATGGGCTTTATTCGTGCCCAGGAAGGCTGCTCCACCCTCCTCCATACATGCCCGAAGGTCCGTATTAGGACCGTCTTCGCTCCAGACTGAGCTCCAGGGGTGACGGTAAAATCTGACTCTGGCCCAGGACGGGCCGCCCTCCCTGGGCCGGCCAGGGAGGTCTGAGAGCATGGAGGTTTGAACCCACTGCAAGTTTTTGGACTTTGTCATTTCGGCACCAGAGTCACTTCCCCCGTGGGCTTTGGGCTTTATTCGTGCCCAGGAGAGGTGCGCCATGCCTGGGATGCACTTTTCAGGGAATCAACCCCCCCCCCCCCCCATCTCTTTTTTTTTTTTTCCTGGAGGTTTCACGCTTTTCAGAGCTCCACCACGGCGGAGGCTGAACTCACTCCCCCAGCCAGAGCGCACCCTCCCTGGCTTGGGTCACTGACTTGAAGGCCCTGGAGGTTTGAACCCACTGCAGGTTTTTGGACTTTGTCATTTCGGCACCAGAGACACTTTCTCCATGGGCTTTGGGCTTTATTCGTGCCCAGGAGAGGTGCGCCATGCCTGGGATGCACTTTTCAGGGAATCAACCCCCCCATCTTTTTTTCCCCTGGAGGTTTCATGCTTTTCAGAGCTCCACCACGGCGGAGTTTGAACTCACTCCACAGCCAGAGCGCACCCTCCCTGGCAGGGCTTGGAATGGTCCTGGAGGCCCTCTCCCTCCAGGACTTCCAGAGCTCCACCGCGCTCGGCTCGATCTGGATATCATCCCCAGCCAGAGTGGCCCCTGTCTGGGCTTGGAACGGTCCTGCAGGCCCTCTCCCTCCAGGACTTCCAGCGCGCGTGGCGTAAGCTGGAGTTTATACCCACCCAGAGCGGACTCTGAGCGGGGCTCACCACGGTCTGATGAGGGGGGGTTCACCTTCACCGCACTCCCCTCCTCCGTACAGGCCCGAAGGTCCGTTTTAGGACCGACTTAGCTCCAGGCGGAGCTCCAGGCTGTAGGCCCACCGACCTGTCTGTGCCCGGGACGGAGGCACCCTCCCTGGGCTGGCCAGGGAGGTCTGAGGGCATGGGGCCCTGAACCCACCTCACGTTTATGGACTTTGTCATATTTTTTCCCCAAAATATCCACAGCTCCACCACAACGGTGGAGATTGAACTCACTCTCCCCAGCCAGAGTGCACCCTCCCTGGGCTAGGGTCACTGCCTTGAAAGGTGTCCTGGTGCTCAAGATTCCCAGTGATCCATCCTAGGGCCTTCCGCGGCCGCCCTCCCCAGCCAGAGTGGGCCCCCCGGCTGGGCTTGGACTGGTCCTGGAGGCCCTCTCCCTCCAGGACTTCCAGAGCTCCGGGCGCCCAGCTCGCTCTGTTTTCCGTCCCCAGCCACAGTGGGCCCCCGGCTGGGCTTGGACTGGTCCTGGAGGCCCTCTCCCTCCAGGACTTCCAGAGCTCCGGGCGCCCAGCTCGCTCTGTTTCCCGTCCCCAGCCAGAGTGGGCCCCCGGCTGGGCTTGGACTGGTCCTGGAGGCCCTCTCCCTCCAGGACTTCCAGAGCTCCGGGCGCCCAGCTCGCTCTGTTTTCCGTCCCCAGACAGAGTCACTCAGATTGGGACCGGGGGGGGGGTGTCCCACCACCACCACTCTCCTCTCCCATACAGGCCCGAAGGTCCGTTTTAGGACCGTCTCGGCTCCAGCTAGAGCCCCAGGGGTGGCGGGGCTGAGCTGCGTCTGACCGGGGTCAAAACACCCTCCCTGGGTTGGCCGAAGAGCTCCCGGGTGCCTGGAGCTCAGAGTGCACTGCAACATTTGGGACTTAGGTTTTGGGGAGCGAGGATCGGCTCCAGGACCCCCCAGAGCCGGCCGCCGGACTCCCCGGGAGAAGCGGTCACCCCGTTTCTCCCAGACCCCAAATGCTCCCTTGCAGGACACCCTTTGCACCAGCAGGCCCACCAGGACCGCGGGGCTAGGCGCTCCAAGCCGGGTATGGAGCGCTCTGGTCGGGCCTGGTTGCCCACCTTAGAGCGCACGCAGTTTTGATGGACGGTAACCCACTGCAAACGGATTCAAACGGCCGTAACTCGGCCGAGGTGGGTCCTATCGACGCCAATTTTTTATCGTTTGTAGAACGGGACGAGACCTTTCCAAAGAGCCCGGCCACGGCCTCGGGGGCCCCCGGGGGCCCGAGATACAGCGCCGCGAAGGCGAAAAACGCAAATATCTCGGCGAAAACTCAACGGATCCGGCGGGCACCGGGCTCTTCGGAAGCGTCTGGTCGAGACGAAAAGAACGGTACCGGTTTGGTCCGTTTTGGTGGAGTTTTCGCGGAGATATGAGCCGAAAACCACCGGGCGCGCTCCAAAAAGGCGGGGCCGATGACATCACGGCCAATGGGAGGAAAAACGCCCGTATCTCGGCGACGCGAAGACCCAGAGAGCTCAAATTCGGGTGAGGTGGTCCCAGGGGGGCCCTTGCTCGAAGGGGAGAGTGGCGGGCCCCGGGGACGCCCCCTGCCGGATCGCCGCTCGCGGGGGGCCCCCCGACTTTGAACGGTTATATCTCCGGGGCCACGGCGAGTTTCAGCTCGTGGGTGGGCTCATTCGAAAGGCCCCGTGCAGCCCTACGATCGGCTGGTGGTTTGGGGAAGATTGAGCGAGGGGCTCCCGAGATACGAGCCGAAAAAGCTGCGCCTTTGACCGGCCGTAGCTCCCCGACCCCGGGGCCCTCGGGGACGGGGGTGGGCCCGTTGGATAGGTCCCCTCGAGACCTACGATCGACCCGGGTTTGAGATTTTTTCGCAGGGCGCTTTTCGAGATGTTCGCGAAGTTTTCCCTCATTCGCTCAGTTCTCCGCTCAGCCGCTACCTTAAGAGAGTCCCGGTTAGTCCCGCCCGCTCCCTGACCGTGTCCCCAGAACGACGAACCTTCCTCGGCGTGCCACCAGAGCCCCTGGGGCCCGACCCACTGCGGGTTTTGGACTCGGGAGCAGAGAAGGGGCCCGGACTTTGAACGGCCGTGACTCGGGGAAGGTGGGTCCTATCGACGCCAAACTCGGGTCAGAGTAGGGTCTCGGCGGGCCCCTTCCAAGGAGCCCGACCCCGAGCTCCGGGGCCCCCGGGTCCCGGAGAAACGGGGCCCGACAGGACGGCGCGCGCGTCGGAAGGAAAGGCCCCAGGGGCTCGGGGAGGCGGGGTCCGAGAGATGCCCGAGGGACCCCCCGACACCCGAAAGGGCGAGGCGCTGGGACCTCCCCTTCCCGAGATACGGGCCGTTTTGTCCAAAAGTCCCTTGCGCGTAACCGGGCCTATCTCGGGAACCGAAGGTCCCAGCGGCTCGAGACGGCGGGTGCTGGGGGGCCCCGAGGGCACCCTACTCCTCCCGCCGTCCCGAGCTCCGGGGACCTTCCGGTCCCGAGATACGGCCACTTCCTGTCCAGCTTTGACCGGGCGTATCTCCGAGAGAAGCCGAGTTGGGGCTCCATACTCCGGGCGTGGGGGGAGCACCGTAGGGCCCCCCCCACCCCTGGTGTACGGAGCCCCAACTCGGCTCGGCGGCCGAGATACGGTCACTTCCTGTCCAGCTTTGACCGGGCGTATCTCCGAGAGTAAGCCGAGTTGGGGCTCCATACTCCGGGCGTGGGGGGAGCACCGTAGGGCCCCCCCCACCCCTGGTGTATGGAGCCCCAACTCGGATCGGTTCCAGAGATATACCCGCTTGAAGTTTCAACTTTGACCGGACGTAACTCGAAAAGTAAGCCGAGTTGGGGCTCCATACTCTGGGCGTGGGGGGTGCTCGAGGAGACCCCCCAGCGACCAGAGTATGGAGCCCCAACTCGGATCGGTTCCAGAGATATACCCGCTTGAAGTTTCAACTTTGACCGGACGTAACTCGACAAGTAAGCCGAGTTGGGGCTCCATACTCTGGGCGTGGGGGGACCCCCAGGGGACCCCCTTGTGCCCAGAGTTTGGAGCCCCAACTCGGCTTCATCACTGAGATCTCTACCTTAAGAGAGTCAAAGTTACTCCCGCATCTCCGAAAGTAAGCCGAGTTGGAGCTCCATACTCCGGGCCTGGGGGGAGTACCATAGGGCCCCCCCACCCCTGGTGTATGGAGCCCCAACTCGGCATGGTCCCAGATATATACCCGCTTGAAGTTTCAACTTTGACCGGAGGTAACTCGAAAAATAAGCCGAGTTGGGGCTCCATACTCTGGGCGTGGGGGGACCCCCAGGGAACCCCCATGTGCCCAGAGTATGGGGCCCCAACTCGGCATGGTCCCAGAGATATACCTGCTTGAAGTTTCAACTTTGACCGGACGTAACTCGAAAAATAAGCCGAGTTGGGGCTCCATGCTCTGGGCGTGGGGGTACCCCGAGGGGACCCCCATGTGCCCAGAGTATGGGGCCCCAACTCGGCATGGTCCCAGAGATACACCCGCTTGAAGTTTCAACTTTGACCGGGTGTCACTCTCAAAAAAAAAAAAAAAAAAGCAGAGTTGGGGCTCTGTACTCTGGGCGTGGGGGGACCCCGAGGGGACCCCCATGTGCCCAGAGTATGGAGCCCCAACTCGGATTGGTTCCAGAGATATACCCGCTTGAAGTTTCAACTTTGACCGGACGTAACTCGAAAAGTAAGCCGAGTTGGGGCTCCATACTCTGGGCGTGGGGGGTGCTCGAGGAGACCCCCCAGTGACCAGAGTATGGAGCCCCAACTCGGATCGGTTCCAGAGATATACCCGCTTGAAGTTTCAACTTTGACCGGACGTAACTCGAAAAATAAGCCGAGTTGGGGCTCCATGCTCTGGGCGTGGGGGTACCCCGAGGGGACCCCCATGTGCCCAGAGTATGGGGCCCCAACTCGGCATGGTCCCAGAGATACACCCGCTTGAAGTTTCAACTTTGACCGGGTGTCACTCTCAAAAAAAAAAAAAAAAGCAGAGTTGGGGCTCTGTACTCTGGGCGTGGGGGGACCCCGAGGGGACCCCCATGTGCCCAGAGTATGGAGCCCCAACTCGGATTGGTTCCAGAGATATACCCATATATACACACACACACACACACACACACACACACACACACACACACACACACACACACACACACACACACACACACACACACACACACTCTGCTTCACCCTACCTAACCCTACCCACCTCACCCGGGCACCGGCCGAACCCGGGGGTCCCACACTTAAGCCCGGGCATTACTGTCCCAGCCCACCCGGGCCTCAAGAGAACCGGGCCACTGGTAACCCAAAATCGACTTAGGCTATGGGTGGCTGGCTTGAGGAGAGTTCCAGGGTGGAGGAGGGACCCACCCGGCTCTCCTGCCCGACACGGAGAACCAGAGCTCCGGGCAGGGACCCCCACCTCGGTCCACCCCCTCTGCCCGACTCGGAGAACCAGAGCTCCGGGCAGGGACCCCCACCTCGGTCCACCCCCTCTGCCCGACTCGGAGAACCAGAGCTCCGGGCAGGGACCCACCTCGGTCCACCCCTCTGCCCGACTCGGAGAACCAGAGCTCCGGGCAGGACCCCCCACCTCGGTCCCACCCCTCTGCCCGACTCGGAGAACCAGAGCTACCCCACAGCCCAGGCCTCTACCCTCACCCGGGCACCGGCCGAACCCGGGGGTCCCACACTTAAGCCCGGGCATTACTGTCCCAGCCCACCCGGGCCTCCAAAAAACCGCGCCACTGGTACCCCGTAATCGACTTAGGTTTTGGCGGCTTAGGTTTTTCCCTGGTTCCCTCCAGGCCGAGGCTCTACGGCCTCAGCCCGACTCGGGAACCAGGGCTCCGGCCGTGGACCCCCACCTAGGTCCACCCTCCGCCCGACTCAGGGAACCAGGGCTCCGGCCGTGGACCCCCACCTAGGTCCACCCTCCGCCCGACTCAGGGAACCAGGGCTCCGGCCGTGGACCCCCACCTAGGTCCACCCTCCGCCCGACTCAGGGAACCAGGGCTCCGGCCGTGGACCCCCACCTAGGTCCACCCTCCGCCCGACTCAGGGAACCAGGGCTCCGGCCGTGGACCCCCACCTAGGTCCACCCTCCGCCCGACTCAGGGAACCAGGGCTCCGGCCGTGGACCCCCACCTAGGTCCACCCTCCGCCCGACTCAGGGAACCAGAGCTCGGCCTCCACCCTCACCCGCGCACCGGCCGAACCCGGGGGTCCCACACTTAAGCCCGGGCATTACTGTCCCAGCCCACCCGGGCCTCCAAAAAACGGCGCACTGGTACCCCGAAATCGACTTTAGGTTTTGACGGGGATTGCCCTGGTTCCCTCCAGGCAGAGGCTCTCCGGCCTCTGCCCGCCTCAGGGAACCAGGGGCTCGGCCGTGGACCCCCCCACCCGGCTCTCCTGCCCGACACGGAGGAACCAGGAGCTCCGGGCAGGGACCCCCACCTCGGTCCACCCTCTGCCCGCCTCAGGGCACCACTCTGTCCCTCTCGCCTCCGCACCGCACTCGCCCACTGGTTCACCCACGGCCGGAGCCCCCCCAACCCCGGAGAGGGGGGGTCCGGCCCGGAGGCC